>NW_027508808.1:100000-102500 GCF_051911475.1 Siphateles boraxobius | reverse complement strand
CATTTTCCTCACCTAGTATCCGGCACGAGTAATCATGTTTTGAGATGCAGGTCTGCGACCGCTTTACGTGCTCACATTTAATCATCTTTCTCCCCTTCATTTATGTTTCATTGAATCAATCAAGGTACAAGTGAAGGACCAATGCAATGAAATAAAATTTTCATAATAAATAAAGTGCATCAAATTGATCTACGTTTCTTTCGATTGTTTTCCACGTGCAAAAGGTACTTACTGACTCTGCATGCGAGGCATTCACACAAACACTGAGTGATTATCCCAGCACATAAAAATGGAACCTAAAAATAACCTACATAGAACGTTCCCCTAACGTTCCCGAATGTTTTTTTTTTTGGGAACCAAACAAGAACGTTATAGGAACGTTCCATGTAGGTTATTTTTAGGTTCCATTTTTAGAACGTAAGGAAAACGTTCCGGGAACGTTCCCCTAACGTTAAGGGAAAGTTCTAGGAACGTTCTGGGAACCAAAAACTAACGTTCCCAGAACCTAAATTTGTTTGCTGGGATGAGCGGAAGCTTTGACATTTTTACATGCCACAAATATGACGATCCGTTTGCAACGGACCCCCAAAATATAAAGACAGCTATATATTTTCATGCATAAAATCTATCCATTTCTGATAAAATAGTTTTACTCATTGATGTTATATTTATATGGCTCCGTAATAATTAGTCACATGGCATTTATGGCACAAATTTGCAATTTTGTGACTCATTTTGGAGGCTGTTTTGATTAATAACTAAAATATAATCTAAACTAAAAAACACTTTACAGTAAGGTTCATTACTTAAATTAGTAACTAACATGAACTAACAATGAGCAATACACCTTTAACAGTATTTATTAATCTTTGTTAATGTTAGTTAATAAAAATAGTTCATGTTAGTTCACAGTGCATTAACTAATGTTAACAAATACAACCTTAGTAACGTATTAGTAATTGTTGCATTAATATGAACTAAGATAAATAAATGCTAAAGAAGTATTGTTCATTCTTAGTTCAATTATTGTAAAGTATTAAGGAATCGTGATTTTTAAAAAAATCAGAATACAATTTTGAACATTGCAAACGTTTATTACAACAACAAAAACAAACAAAAAGACAGCATGAAAAACAAGTAACCGACGAGAAGGTTCTTTGAACCCATTAAACTTTCGTCCTCATCACACAATCACAACACGCCCAGCGCCCTCTAGCGGCTCAGATCAACTCTCACAGTTCAAACGAGCATGAAATCACATCCTGGCATCTCAGAACAGCTTCTTTCTGAACACCGAGAGGAGTTTCCAAACCAGACACCTGGAAGTTCAGGACGTCGATATCCGAGGCGCCGAACCGCGCGCGCACGCGCACTCTCTCGTGCATGTTGAACTCAACTTGTTTGTCCGTCATCAATAAGAGAGTCCGCAGAAACCTCTCGCGCAGATCTGAGCGCAGTCGCTGCTCCTCTTCATCAACAGCTCCCGACGAAGAGGAGGAGGAGAGTGTCGTGGGACACAGAGCGATGAAGCGCGGGGAGTTCGGGTCGAAACCTCGGCTGTTCGGGTCCGGGCCGCGGGGAAGCCGGAGAACACTGACGGGAGTCTTCATACTGATCTGTTTAAATAACACACACATCACCAACTTGCATGTGCTAATGGTGACTATACTTTAAAGATATAAAGTGGCATCCGTTGCAGCAACTGCTGTTTACGTACCTCATTCAGTATGAGCGCTGCATCTGCATATCCGGTTTGTATTTTCAAAATAAAAGTCATCAAGCAGGGCAAAAGAGAGATGGTGCTCTATGCAGAGCCAAATGGGAGGAGCTAGAGCTCGAGCTCCCCCTTTTCTGGAGCTCCACCTCGCTAAATGTAGTGGGCGGGGCTTCGCTGCAGCGTCCAATGGGAGGAACTAGAGCTCTATTTTTTACAGCTCACCCTCGCTGGATCTAGTGGACAGAACATGACGCGCTGTTAATGTTAGCGCGAGTTTCACCCGTGATGAAAGGACAAGTTTGTTTTGATGCGTAAGATGCTGGCAAACAAAATATTGTATTTTTCTCTAATATTTGTCATGATTATGATAAATTATAAAATTATTTATCGTTTCTGTGACAAACGCGTAAACACTTAATAAGAACATTGCTATGTGTGCATGTTTCTAAAAACTGTTGAAACTATCTATGTATTAATTTCCCTTTTGATTAAGATGAACAGTTTTGTTGTTTTCCTCACTTTTAAAGCCGCTTTGGACAAAAGCGCCTGCTATATGATTATGTAGCCTAAATTACTAGACTTAAAAGGCAATGTGAAAGCTTACTATCTGTGCACCCGTTTATTTTTTGTCCACCGCAGTAACGCGTGTTATTTGTGTGAATTAATCTAAATCATCTGATTAATTCATGAAATAAAAAATAATAAGACTAGGTTACCTAATCTGCTCTTTTTGTACGTAAATGTAAAAGCATAGGCTACTCCAACAGGCCAGTTGTAATTTTT
>NW_027508808.1:90000-95000 GCF_051911475.1 Siphateles boraxobius | reverse complement strand
TTTGAATGGTATTGTCTATTGTGACACAAATATTTCTATTTTAAATAAATGCTGTTATTTTTTTAAAAACTTTATATTCATCAAAGAATCCTGAAAAAAGTATCACAGGCTATAACAAAAATTAAGCAGCACAACTATTTCCAACACTGATAATAAATCTCATAATGATTTCTGAAGGATTGTGTGACACTAAAGACTGAAGCAACGATGCAGAAAAATCACCTTTGCATCACATAAATAAATTACATTGTAAAGATATTCAAATAGAAAACCATTATTTTAAATTGTAATAATATTTCACAATATTACTGGGGGTTTTTTCTCTGTATTTGTGTCCAAAAACATTACAAATAGCAATGTTTCCAAACTTTTGACCGGTACTTGACAAAAGAGCTTTATATATTAGGCCTATATAATATATACCTGATAATTATTTAAAATACAGAGAACCCAGGTAATGTTAAACACATCCATGCTTCCTATATTTGCAGGCTGGTTTCGTCAGCGTTTTGGAAAACAACGCAATGAGTGCTCACCGGGACACTCCGACACCACATCCATCTCCTCTTCCTCCGCGGAACCTTCAACATCAGCTTCAGAAAAGCCTCTTCCCTCTGTGCTCTTCTCATCCGCACGCTCATCCCGCAGATATGACGTGTGTCTGTGTCACACTGAGGAGGACACCGATCTAGCACAGAGTCTGGCCTGTTTTCTGGAAGATCCCTGTAAAGGCCTGCGCTGTTTCCTGCAGGACCGCGACTGTCCTCTAGGTGGCGCTGTGTCCACTGAGATCCTGCAGGCCGTGCGGGACAGCCACTGCTGGGTGCTTCTGCTCACCCCACACTTTCTGAAGGATGAGTGGTGCTTATATCAGATGCACCAGGTCCTCTCTGAGGGACCCATGTCCCAGAGGATCATCCCTGTCGTTATAAACATGCCCAGATCACAGATCCCGCTGGAACTGCGCTTCTTGTTTACTGTGGATTTGAATGTGATGAACAAAGGGTTGGGCTTCTCTCAAGTGTACAAGACCGTGCTTCAGTGTGAGTACACTATTTTGTTGGTCTATACAAACGAATTGTGTTTTTGGATTATCTTTTTTTTAGTGGTTGCAGGTTCAAAAATATTTAGGCCTACTACAGTTAAGATTTATGAAGGCCTACATGAATTGCATATAACATTTCCATCCCTTTGGTTGTACAGTTTTAACATAATTCTATACATAATGATGCATATTTGGAAAATAAACGGAATTAATTTTAAAGATGAACTTAACTGACAAAAAAATCAACGTTGATAATATGTTGTTTATGAGAATTAAAAGTAATTTACATCAAAAATTTTAACTAAAAATATCAATATAGCTTTGTTTAAGCAGCACAAAAATTGCGTTTGTTACGCTGGCAATTTCGATGACGTCACTGGCATGGTAGGACCCGCGAAGGTATATAGGCAACAGCGTCAGGTCCTATATACACACACGAAAATCAGTAATTCTAATTGCATGAGTTACGCATTTGAGCATGTGAGGGACAGGCCAGTAGTATCTGACTACCACCACATGGAGGACGACCAGTTTCAGGCTCCACATACAGTACAGGATCGTTTGGGGGAAGTGACGCGCGCGGGCGCTGCCGGAGCATGGACGCTTCATGTACTCATTGACGTTTTCAACACATCTGTCTCTCGTACCTAGGATTAAACACTAGAAATCACGACTAGAATAATTTTGTTTACAAGGCCAGGGGGTAGAGAGAAGCAAGCTCTGCTAGTGTTGGTTGGCAACGGATAGCCTACCATGCCAGTGACGTAGTCGAATGTTGAAATCCAACATGGCGGCGCCCGTGTAACAACAACAACAATATTTTCAACGTACCATTTTATCCCTTTTAACAAATTCTGTCATTTTAATAATTGTACCAATGAGAATAAATAAAATGCATCTTTTATATCACCTTTTTTCAAATTTCAGTTCAGTTCATCTTTAAAAACAATAACCAAATGTATCTAGCCTGGTTAAAACCAGACCCTTCTCAGTCGTAACTGAGTTAGGTTCTGGGGAAGGTTCATTCACAGCTCATGCCTCTGTAAGCAATTGCACAGACCTTAAAACCAATCAGATCGATCGTCATCTTGTAAAACCCGCCTCAACGTTTGTGATATGTGCCTCGATTTGGAAAGATTGGAAACGAGCTTGAATGGGCTCTTCGCCAGACTAAGGCCCTGTCCCAAATGGCGCATTTCATGCGGACTTTCGGTCTCGTGGACTTAAATTGCGCGTGCTCGCCGAGTCAACGAGTCCGTAGGCCGTCCCATTTAGCATTTTAACGCTCTGAAGTGTGCTCAGCAGCGCCCCCTTTGTACCCTTGAAGCGGTCTTCCGCGAAGCCCGCATAGATGCAGGCTCCACGCACTTTAACTACCCAGGAATCCTTGCGAAATGCCAATCAGAAAACGGATGGGAGGAGATTTCGCTCACGGACTGTTAACATGGGTTAACATGGTTTTATGATATAGGCGTACATTTTACCAGTTGTTACTTACAGTTAATACAAACATTATCGACCAGTGGTTGATATCGCAAACATAATAATGGCGTGTTAAATAATACGATCGCATTATGATTCATTACATAAATAGAACCGAATGTCATGGGTTTACTGAGTCATATAAACGTAGTATGAATATTGAAACCTATACATTTTTCTTAAACTCATTTACATGTTAATTTTGTGTTAAAATTGAACATTATGTATTATCATGTACAACTGTATTGATCATTTACATAACCATGACATCTATTCTAATGCCCAGGTGGCATATACAATTATAGAAATATAAAAGCAGGCTGTGTAGTTCACATGGACATAAGATTTGGGAAAATAAAATAAATCCTGTTCTCGATGCTAAAGACTGTAATTTTTTTTAATGATATTTGTGATATTTTTCAAATAAAGGGACTGATGAGATGACCTTTAAGTTTATTCAGCTTCGACGTCTGACCTGAGACCTTCTTCCTGTTTCCGACTTGACGATCGAGTCTGTCCCAAAAATACCTCTCAATGCGCCCTCGCGGACTCGCGCTAAGGGCCCTATAGGTCTGCACTACATGACGTCGGCGAAGTGTGGACTCTGAGGAAGTCCACGAGTCCGGAGTGTGCCATTTGGGACAGGGCCTCAGTCGTAACTGAGTTAGGGTCTGGGGAAGGTTTATTCACAGCTCATTTCCAAAGGGGCGTCACCAACGGACGTCGCTCAAATGCCTCTGTAAGCAATTGCATAGACCTTAAAACCAATCAGATCGATCGTCATCTTGTAAAACCCGCCTCAACGTTTGTGATTGGTGCCTCGATTTGGAGAGATTGGAAACGAGCTTGAATGGACTCTTCGCCAGACTAACTTGCAGAGCAAATCTAAATTAGCCGGAAGTTCGTCTGGGTTTTCCCAGGCTAAAATGTATCACTAATAAAACCCAGTTTGTTCCAATCTCATACATTTCAACTGGCCATTTTTAACCACGTTCATGCTTTTTAATTGAATAAATGCAAGCTTTCACAATGAACTGTCACGTTTCTAGTGTGTTCTAAGTGCTGACACAATGTAATCAAAAGGAGAATCAAAAACACACCTTTAAACACAATATAGAACAAAGAACTAACTCAAACGGAGGGCTTTTATACACAAACTAAGGAGTTAATGAACACCTGAACTGAGGAATCAAACCAGTGACTATGGAGACAAACAGGCGGTGGACGAGGACACTGAACTAACAGAACAAACTGATAAACAATGACATTCAGACAGAAAACTGATCAAAAACACTCTAAACATGAACAAATAAACTCAATTTGATTTGAATAATGCATTTTAAAAATAGATGTACATTGTTATGCCATGATTTTTTTGAGTGCAGAAATCTTATATATTTCATTTATGTATAACTAGTTAATATGCCTCACATTAAGTTTATTAGTTTGTTAATGGTAAAACTGGGGCTGTGTCAGAAATCGCATACTCTCTAGAGTAGGTACTTATAATGAAGAAGTAATTAGCCTACTTTGTGACCGCTATAAAATGTTAGGCTATTAATAGTATGCTATAAATGTGTGCAGTATAAACATAAACTGGATGTATTACTTCCACCATGCTGTCATTATCACGTGACCTCCATTCATAAATCCTAATCGTAAATCGTATCCATGTATGCACACTTCAGAATCTCACTGGAAGTAGTAGTTGGTCATCCCAGTACTTTTTGCCGACTCTTTTATGAGCACTGTGAACTTCTTTTGTCATATACTTTTTTTCACCTATAGTAGAGAAGTATGCGATTTCAGTATCAATATTTTATTGAGTGTGTGTGTGATCCATCAACATTGCGCCTTTGTTCAAGGCATTTAAAGGCATAGTTCACCTAAAAATTTAATTCTGTCATCATTCACTCTATCATTATTTTAAACCTTTATGACATTATTCGATGGAACACTAAACAAATCTCTTAATAAATCAAATGTCCTGGCTCCGCTTTTGCATTGAATGAAAGTGAACTGTGACGCTCAGGTGAGTTGAGGTTTTAGTGATCCTGAACACACTTTATTGCTTTGCAAAGCAGTCCAAACTTAGTCAAAGCAATAGACAAGGTGAGAATATGTAATTAAATAACAATGGCCGTGTACAGTAGCACAAAACATTACAGAAGAACAAAGTTACATCAAAAAAAGAAACAAGAAGATAACAAGACACATCAGCCACAAACAATAAAGCATATGACAAGACAATATAATAAAGCAAGAGGAAACATGAGGAAGATACAAAATAAAAGACTCCAAAACTAAATTAGATATGTTGACTCTTTTAAAAGGTGTGCTTAATTGTGTACTTTAAGTGTACTTCACATCATAAAAGCTTTATTTTAAAAAAAATACTTGAAGATAATATAATATTAATGAAATAATGGGCCCCTTAAGTGCACTTGAAGAGAATACACATCCATGACGTTCT
>NW_027508808.1:2500-85000 GCF_051911475.1 Siphateles boraxobius | reverse complement strand
CATATATCAACACGGTAAGTCCTCTCTCATCACATGTGTTTATTTGTGTGAGTAATGGAAATGTGAACACTCCTTTAGTGATGCACATTATATTGATAATATTTTGTTTATTTTCTAAACTTTTTTTTAAAGGTACTTTATCTTATTTTAATGATGTTTACAGATAGGTTTTTTGGACTAAAACAACTTCTCCACAGCCCTCTTCAACTCTTATTGTCATATAAAAACAAATTTACTGTTTTTAATATAAATCTTAGGCCTTCAACGATGAAAACTTAACTGCTTTTGGAACTTTGACGATTAATAAAACAACAAACGTGTCCATCAGAAAATATGATGAATATATCCGGTACAGTTTTCAGTTCCAGCATAATTTGAACGACAGGGGTTTCTCACATGTCATCCACCAGTCGTTCGCGAATGCGCATGCGCCTGTGGACAGTCTTCAGTGGGTACTGGGTAGGGTACTCTCTGTGCAGTACAGTGATGAATGGTGACCCCACTGAAGGAACCTTCCGAAAACAGCGACCGAAAGATTTTAATATTATTGGGAGCTAAAAGAAGCGATTGTTTCCATTCCGCGTATTTCAACGTGACGCTGAAATCAGTGAAGTAATCTAACGGCGCTTCCCACTAGAAGAGCAAAGACGCCCGTGCGCGCGCAGTGAATGTCTCAACTTTCCCCGTATGATGTGACTGTACAGCGAGCTCGATCTGGGAGGAGAGGGAGGACTATCCGCACTATCATTGTGTTTTTTATCTGTATCTAGATACGCGCATGCTGGTAAGTTGATTTACGTTTCATACAGTAAGTTTAGCTTTATTCTCGCTGCCTTTATTCTCCATGTTGATGAGACCCGAACATGCTGTCTATGTAGGCAGTTCACTAAGTTTTGAGACATAGTCTACATCTGTGGCCTCGAGCTGAAACTGAAAAATAATACAGTTATTTTTGAGCAGTTCTCGACATTGTTTTCGACATAATGTCTTGTCAGCAAGACCAGATTCTTACATTGTTTCCAGTGTAACAGAACGTTATCATAGAACATATAATGTTACATTGTTTCCAATGTTAAAGTGTAACATTGTCAAAGACCTCTTATATCTCTTTTTTTTAATGTAAAACAAATATTTATCGGATACGAACCTTTTAAAGGCGTTGTTGCCAGTTGATTATGCAATATCTATCCGTTAGTTGGTGATGAAGTTAGTCTAGTCTATTTGGTTTTCTGACATTTACCTGACGCTTTAATCGGTAACACTTTAAAATACTGCTCCCTCAATAATTGAAAACTACATTACAAATGTGAAATGCTAGTAACTACTATTAACTAACAAGAAACTCGAAAGAAGGATGTCATCACAACGTTAAAAAAGGCTTACATTGACTCTGACAGTTTTCATTTTTCATGTTTCAAAGAGTTATCATGAATACTGATCCAAATCATTAGCAACTCATTCTAATGAAGGATTTGGACATACTTTAGTCATTACTAGTGGGTTACCATGATCGTCACTTTAAAATGAACATTATACACATTAGTTTTGAACCTGTATTTAGTAGCTCTTAGTAGTCATCTGGGAGGTATGAACAAATATTATTGATAACGAACTACCACAACCGAGCGTTATAAATGACTAATTCGTTAATTCTTGTTAGTTACTTGAATGTTAATAGCTCGTTACTCATTTGTTTCTGTGTAGCTATTCATAAATGATAGAACAGTATTGTACTCTTACAGGTTTACGATGGTTTTAACTGGTCTTGTTGGTCTCCCAGACTGGCCAAGCTAGTCTTTATCTGGCCTATCAGCAAAGGAAAGTATCCAAACCCCTTTAAAACCAGCCAACAGACCAGTAAAAGTCATACTAAGATGTCTTTCTGGTCTTAGCTGAGTTATGCTGGTCTACTCTCCAAGTCTGCAAAGATGTTCATATGGTCTAACTGCCATTTATCTGGTTTGGCTAAGGTGACCAGGACCCAGGATCTCCTAAAACCAGGATAGGAGACCAGCTAAGACCAGCTTCATCTTTTAGCAGTGTGCACTCCTTTCTTTGCTAAACTCCTTTTATTTAATGCGTCTTTTACGCTGTTAATACAAACTGTGAATCAGCTGAAATTACGCCCAGTGTCAATATTTATCTATGGCATTTTGCAAGGCAAATATAAGATGTTGTCTTGCAAACAGGTTTGTTAGACATAAATGCAAATATGTCAGACACATTTTAAGTATAATGTTTGAAACCGTTTTTTAGTCATAAATGTAAAGTTGATTTGTTTATTAGTATTAGTATTATGTATCATTATAATAATGTTATTATCTACAGTTCTTGACATCATCCTAGAGTCATTCTTACTGAATGCACGGGCACAGACCAATTGTAACGTGAATTTGTCTGACCTCCGGTGTCATCCACAGTTGTTTTAGCTGCACAAAAGCAGCCTTTTATAATGCTTAAAGGGATAGTTCACCCAAAAATGAAAATTAGCCCATGCAGGGTTCTACGGTATCACATTTTTTATTATGAGCACTTGTCCTCTTAATTAAAAAAAAATAGGAGCACAGACAATTAAAATGTTTTTTTTTCTTAAACGACAAAATTTTACTGTGCCACATACTGTATACCATGCACAAGTATGGAGAGCATGAGAAAAGAGAATTCAGAAACACAGCGTGTGACAGAAGTTTACCTTATAAATATTTAAAATTTTCAGTTTTAGAAAAACAATTTCACTGGCTGTCCTCAGAAAACACAAAAAAACATGCATACATTCATACATTTCATATGCCCCAGGGCTCCAGACTAACTTTTCCACTGGTTGCACTGGTGCTACCAACTTTCTCAGTTGGTCGCACCAGCATATGATTTGGTCGCACTTTTTTTTTTGTTTTTTTTTTTGCTACATGCCATGGGATTAATCAATGCATGTTGGTGAATAGTGGTTTTAATGGACCAAGGCTAGCAAAGGCTTTCTGGGTTGCAGCAGAAATACCTGTAGGCTAATATATTAATTATCATTGCCAAATTTCAGGATTTTCATGGATTTTGGACAGTAATTTTAATCTGTAATTTTAAGCATTTTACATTTGAATTATATACAATCTATATAAAATCTCAAATTTATTTATTTCTATCTATCTATCTATCTATCTATCTATCTATCTATCTATCTATCTATCTATCTATCTATCGGTGTATTATCATCTTTCTATCTTTTAAAAACCATTAAACATTCAAATGTATGCATTGCATTTTAAAAGATTAGAGTATTATAATAAACTGATACAGATTTTTCGTTATCAAAGTTTATAGTTTTAACAAAAAGCAGAAATCTCACACTCCTTACCTTCTGCATTTTATAATAATTTCCTTTTCCTCTGTCGAGCGATCATGAGTGTAATCGTTCGACAGAGGAAAATATAACCGCTGAAAAGACGTAGGAGGAAGGGGCTCTGTGTTTCGTGAGACCATTTTTATCATTTTTATATGCCTTAATTCGTGAATTCGTAATTGGTGCGTTTCACCATCAGTGTGAAATGCGCGTGACGTCTACGTTCGTCAATAAATAAAATGCACGTGTCTTGCGGAAGAACATTGTGGACGGAACTTCTCTCCGTCAATGTCTATGGCGAGTCACGCAGGCATTGGGCTACTCCGCAGCCGAGACGACCCCGGGATAAAATAGTCCGAATATATAAACACTTATTATAGGCGTACCGTAGTGATTCAGAATAAGTCAAAAACACGGTTTGGAAAATGGATTCATGATGTAGCCTACTCGTTCACTTTGAACAAATGCGACCACATAACATTTTAACTCGCACATTCTCAAAAAATGGTCGCAGTCTGGAACCCTGTGCACAAATACACAATGCACAGACGCTGAAGTGTAGTCCTAAAATGTATTTAAATGGACAGTCACCAAAAAATAAAAATTATGCCATTTACCAACCCAAATGTCGTTATAGACCGATAATATTGAAAATACCTTCAAGTGTGTTCTGAAAGAATGATAATAAATGAATAATAAATTTAATGATAACAGAATAAATTCCTTATTAAAGCCCTAAATTAGGGCTGCAGCTATCGATTCTTTTTGTAGGCTAATCGATTAATCTAGCACTTAATCGATCGATTAATCGAGTATTCGGATATTTTTTTGTGTGTGTGTTTTATTAACAGAATAGTTATTTTAAACTTGTGTCTATTTCCGTTAAAGCTGTTATTCGTTTTATACTATAAGTTATATAGTATGCAAGTTATAAAGCTATCTCATATGTGAATTTTCCTTTAAGATTTTATAATATAACCACTCTAAGCATCTAAGCATATTTTTGTATTCTGGTAGTTTAACGCTGAAGAAGAGCTGTAACGTGACTTGTTGTTGAAAAAGCTGACGCACTTTTTGTTCCGTGTGTTTTAACTGAAAAATGAGTAGGCTACTCCGAATCTTTATTAAAAACCAACAGGCTGGGGACTTTAATTTTTTGTTGTTGTCTGTAACTATTTGTCAGACGTGAAATACAAACAAGGTTTCGCAAAAACTGCAATACAATATTTGTTCCTCCATCACGTCCCGGTGTGTACAGTGAATGCATGCTGAAATTATTGTTGCGTGGCTACATAAAAGTTTAAGCATATGTGATGCATTGCTGCAATCGGTCTGACTGACGTGTGCTTTTTTTAGGCTATACTCTCTTGCAATTGAACGTGATAGTTACGTTTACTACTTAAAAATGTCATCAAAGCTAAAAATCATATCTAGTCAAACCGCATCACGACATCGCTACAAATACAGTATGGGATTAAAATCAGCGAACATCAATAGGCTTAGACCCCGTTACCTTGTTTCAGTGAGTTAAGTGTATTAAGTGTGTAATGATCCCACACTTTAGACAATTTCTGCCGTTTATTTACATATTTATTCTCAGCAATCGCGCCAACTAAATTCAAAATATATGCTTCCTGAACAGGTCCGTGTGAATAAACGGTCCGTGTGAAACAATCAAATCCCTGCGCCGCGCGTATAGTGCGCGTCATAGGAATTTAACAAGGCTTCGAGGCAGAGTTTTGTAATCTTGTAATTTTTGTAATCGAGTAACTCGAGTAACTCGAGGAATCGTTTCAGCCCTACTCTAAATTTACATCTGCACTCACTGCTGAACACAATTATTGTTGTCGTACGTAGGGTTGATATCTACACAGTTTTTCTTCTGAAACAAAATTAATGGCCCAAATATTATGAATGGGATCTCTTCTTTGGCAATTATGTATGCAGTGTTGAATTAGATTTTTAGTTGTCGGAGAGCTTCTGCTCATGAATATGTCCCTGCAGCGTAAATGACGCTGGGAATTGCCGTGCTTCACTAGCGATTCTTGCTTGAAGTGTGAATGTCCGCACACAAACATTGTTGGCCCTGCTAACTCTGCACCAGCTTCTTTGCAGTATTTGCACAGCATAACATCTTTATCTTGCTCGTATTGTAGCCACGGAAAAGTGTCTAGGCATTGTTTTTTTCAACCTGTACTGTTTAACGTTACCCGTCACTGATATTTTCTGCTTCTTACAAGGAACAACAGCACCAACCTCTTGTTCTTGTTCAACGTCTTGTTCTTTTTGACTGAAATGGTCGCATTGTAGAGCCCTGCCATGATTTACTCACCCTGAAGTCATCCTAGGTGTATATGACATTCTTCTTTCAGACGAATACAATCGGAGTTATATTATCCATCCGTGATAAAAGTGCTCGAAACGTCTCCGGGGGGTTAATAAAGGCCTTCTGAAGTGAAGCGATGTATTCGTGTAAGAAAAATATCCATATTTAAAACTTTATCGACTAAAATAACTAATTTTCATTTTTGGGTGAACCATCCCTTTAATATCGCAAACTAGTATTTCTTATCATATTATTTTAATTAATTACAGTATTGTATTCATCATCTCATTGTTTTGTAGCACAAACAGTTTTACCATTTTCTGCACTTTGATAATACTTCCAGTTATTTACTTATTACAGCTAATTATTTAAAAGTCTCGCACTCTCACAAAACATAGATGATGTCCTGTTGCAAAATAAGGCGGACAGCAGACAATGGTTACTTGTCAAAACATTTGTTTAAATAAGCATTTTTTTTTACTTGCTCATGTGAGAAGTTGCACTTGCACAATGTTTCTTACACAAGTCTTCTCCTTCTACAATAAGCCTTGTGTAAGAAACATCTTGAGTTATCTTAAATACATTTCAATGGATTTCCACAGTAATGTATTTGCAGTGAGGATTTGAGACAGGATGTTTGAGGTGGCTCCTCCTTTGAATGCTTTTCCTCGTTTTTGCTCAGATGAGGTCTGTCTCTGTAAAGTGTTGTAATGTTTGCAAACTGGATCGAAAGTTAGACTTTGATCTGTTTCATGTGGATACAAATGATCATGTGGGCCGGCAGTGTCTCAGTGGTTCATGTAGGTTGTCTACAAACCGAAAGGTTGGTGGTTCGATCCCCGGTTCCCCCTGATCAAGTGTCGAGGTGTCCATGAGCAAGACACCTAACCCTAAATTCTGCTCCCGACGAGCTGGATGGCGCCTTGCACGGCTGACACCGCCGTCGGTGTGTGAATGGGTGAATGAGAGGCAAATATGTAAAGCGCTTTGGTGGCCATTGGGTCTGTGAAAGCGCTATATAAATGCAGTCCATTTACCAAATGTTTACAATGTTTACTTTAAAACGTAATAACCTTTACCATTGTGATCATCACACACTTACAGTACACACATTGAGAGATTTGAAATAGGTATCAAATAGTTATTCACTTAATGTTACGCTTACATTGACGCACAGAGTTTTGTTTTGCTCATGAAGAATCACAAGTTCTTCAAATGTCAAAAGTCTAGGCCTTGTCCCAAGCAAATAGTTAAATGCAACATTGACTCGTGGTCCTGCTGATAGAGGGCCAAGCTGTGCATGGTTTTGTGAGATAATCATGTGACAGTTTAGGTTTTCCTCAGAACACGAAATTACCCAGAAGACGTATGTGTGTGACAGTACAACAACATATAGTTCACCCAAAAATGAAAATTCTGTCATCAGTTACTCATAAGAAGATATTTTGAAGAATGTGGGTAACCAGAAAGTTGATAGTAGCCATTGACTTCCATAGTATTTTTTCCCCCCAGGCTATGGAAGTCAATAGCTAGCTATCGTCAACTCTTTGGTTACCCAGATTCTGTTTCAGCAGAAGAATGAAACTCATACAGGTTTGGAACAACTTGAGAGTGAGTAAATGATGACAGAATTTTCAGAATTGGATGAACTATCCCTTTTAAGGCATGTTAAAATCAAGTCAGATGCGACTAAATTAATTAATGCTAATGATTTTTTTTGTTTTTACGATTACTTTATCACTTTTTCATTTTTAAATAATTTATATATATATATATATATATACAGTGCTTAGCATAAGTGAACACTGGTCTTTGATCTTAATGCCTTAATTAAAAAAAATAGGAAAAATCCAACCTTTAAGGACACCAATTTTCTTTGTGAATGAATAATGTATCGTAAATAAATAAATGTTCTTCCTTAAAATACAGGGTGCATAAGTCAGGACACCCCTATGTTAAATTCCCATAGAGGCAGGCAGATATTTATTTTTAAAGGAACACTCCACCTATTTTTGAAATAGGGCTTATTCACCTTCTTTCCTACATTTAGATAGGTGGGTAAATGCATTTTTGTCTCAGTGCATGCATTGTTTTAGTTTGGCAGAGCCACCGTTAGCTTAGCTTAGCATAATGAATGGAATCCTTTGTTGCCAGATAGCATGTTGTCAGTAAAAGTGATAAAAAAAAAAAAAACAAAAAAAACTAATTACTTCTTGTGGCCTGTGTATTCACAACGAGTACACATAGCAATGCAGATTAAGACTAGGTGATTTCCTAGGCAGAGATTGACTTGGGACTATATTGGGGTGAAGCACAGGCGAAGCACTGCTACTTGGGCGCAGAGATATCACGCAACACCTGAAATCCGTCAACATACCGGCGTGAATAGTAGCTGGCTATTTTTCCTACAGTAGACATAGTGAATGGTGATGAACATGGCGGATTTAGTGAGAGACGAAGAGGGTGACTTCTCAGACAGTCAAGATCCAGAACCATACCTCTATGAACCAGAGTTTTCAGAAGAGGAGCTGCCAGCTTTGGAAATAGACCGACAGGAGGAGTTTGCGATCGCTCAACAGCCAGAGGACGTGAGGATAAGAGCCAACACAAACTGGTGGTGTGAGTGTATGTCCTTTGCTCATTCTCACTAGGGGTGTAGCGATATTCAAACCGAACCGAAAAACCGTGATACAGAACCTACGATACGAATTGCGATTCTCTCATGGCGTACCGAACACGCCCCGCCCCCTGCTACCCCGGCCAGCGGACCTCATGTCTTATGTGTAACACAACGAATTCAGTCTTGTAGCCTAATCTCCATTTAAACCATATAATAGCAAGCTCCGTGCTTTGTTACTTTCGATAATAAGTAGGGATGGCGAAAACTAAAAATGTTCTTGACCGACCACCGAGCCTCATTAGCCGGTTGAAACTAAATTTTTAGTTTAAAAAAATATGCCACGCTATTTGAAATAACAGCCATTTCGAGCCGCGCCTGCAATTTCGCAACTCTGTCGCATCTCTCTCTGCCTCCCGCTCACACACACACACACACACACACACACTGTCCCGGCGCAGCGCTTCCACTCACGTCACTTTTTTAAAATCCCCTACAGCGCGAAACATGAGTCCCGCAAACGCGGGGCTGAGGAGCTTGTATGTAATCGGAGGACAAATGGCTCCTTAGTTTCGAAATGGTTTGGGTACAAGGTGATCGCGTTGAAAATAAAGGCGTTGGTCTAGCGTTAGAAGCTCATTTGAAACATTGCAGCGTCTCATTTAAGAAAATGACAGCTCCGAAGAGACTCCGCTTAGTTTGAGGTAACGTTAGTACTAACAATAATAAAGAAAGATGATGATCATCATCACCTTATCTGTTACCACTGAAATGTAGATGTAATGTATTTCTACAGTATTACTACTGTATTTAAGCACTGTATCACACAAGTTGCAACTTACTGTATCATTATTTTTGGTGAAATGGTCCCACACCTTACGTTTCTTTGCACGCTTCATCCTGTCGTCTGCCCTTGCTCTAACCTCCAGTGTTTTAGCCTGTAGCCTTTACTTTTCGCAAACCTTGTGAGCGCGCGAACCCAAACGCTGTGACCTCGCACCAAATGTTTTTATTGGTTTATTAAGTACAAACAGGCAAGATGGCTAACTGTAGTAGCGTTTTGTCCACTGTCTATAATAGCCTAATTTAGAGATCACTTTTTTTTTTTAACCGACTACCGACAACTTTGATCGGTTAACGTTGAGACGGTCAACCATCGGTCAAACGGTCATCGGTTTGCATCAATAATAATAATTAAGGTATAATCTTTCAAATTCTGTCTATTTGATCACGAAATTCAAACAATAAATGCCGTTTTGGCGCTCTCTGATGTGGCGTGACAGATCACTGTACTAGCTCGAGTAAACGCCATCATCTCTTCCTCAGTTACAGAATAAACATGAATGGTCACCTGAAGGTATGTTGAAAGATACACTATACTTACTGAAAGGCATCCCAATCGCTCAAACAGTGTTTCAGCAGCGGAAAGACGTCAATAAAACAGCTTAGTTTTTCACATAGCATTATATTTACCTCAGCAGGCTAGTCATCCAAATGAACTCTTGCACTAAATAAATGCACTATATTAGGCTATATTTTACTTAACCTGTTAATGATATCTTGATTATTTAATGTATGTTTAAAATATCTTTCATGAAAATTACAGCAACTGTGTAAATTATTATATTTCAATAACGAATTAGAGTAAAAACAAAATGCAAAAACCGCCTTATGTTCAGTTTAATTGTTTTCATACAATGTGTTGGGTGTTGATTATTATATCTAAAAAATAAATAGCATCTGAATTTAGGCCAGAAATCTAGGCTCTAATGTTAACCTTTAATGTAATAGTAATGTGCGGGCTCCCTAGTTTACAGCATTAACGTTAGCAGATCTTTTTTTTATGCTTGGGAAAGTTTAATTGTAATTGAATTAATTTAAAGACAAAGACACAATTTTTTCATTAAACCAGTGTTTAAAAAAACAAAAAAAACAAACAATTTTAGCTTTCTAAACCGAACCGAGACGTCAAAACCGTGGGAAGAACCGAACCTTCAGTTTTGTGTTTCGTTACACCCCTAATTCTCACAACCTTTTGCTATGCAGGCAATTACCATGTTTGCAGTAACTGTAGCTGTAATTTCTCAAACTCAACACAATCCAAAAGCGAAGATACTCGGTGCAGGTCACGCCGGTATGTTGACGGAAGTTGGGGGATTTCAGGTGTTGCGTGATATCTCTGCGCCCAAGTAGCAGTGCTTCGCCTGTGCTTCACCCCAATATAGTCCCAAGTCAATCTCTGCCTAGGAAATCACCTAGTCTTAATCTGCACTGCTATTTGTACTCGTTGTGAATACGCAGGCCACAAGAAGTAATTCGTTAATTTTATTATATTTTTTTAACACTTTTACTCACAACATGCTATCTGGCAACAAAGGATTCCATTCATTATGCTAAGCTAAGCTGCCAAACTAAAACAATGCATGCGCTGAGACAAAAATGCGTTTGCCCACCTTTCTAAATGTAGGTGAGATGGTGAGTAAGCCCTATTTCAAAAACGGTGGAGTGTTCCTTTAAAGGCCAGTTGTGTCATGGATCCAGGATACTATGCATCCTGATAAAGTTCTCTTGGCCTTTTGAATTAAAATAGCCCCACACCATCACACACACTTCACCATACCCAGAGATTGGCATGGTTTTATTTCAGTTAGTCTAATAGCTGGTGTGATTTGCATTGAGAGATGATCTTATGGAAAGTTCCCCATTCCAATCTCTAGGTATGTGAAGGGTACGTGATGATATTGGGCTTTTTTAATTCCAAAGGCCAAGGGAACTTTATCATTATGCATATTATTCTTGATCCATATAATAACTGGCCTTTAAAAATAAAAATCTGCCTGTCTCTATGGGAATTTAACATAGGGGAGTGCTGACTTATGCAACCTGTATTTTAAGGAACAACATTTATTTGTTTACGATACATTATTCATTCACAAAGAAAATTGGTGTCTTAAAGGTTGGATTTTTCCTCATTTTTTTAATTAAGGGAGTAAGATACATTTCCAAAAGATTATTTTTTGATAATTTTTTATTCCTCTCTTTAGTCAACTTTAGTTTAGGTGTGTTCACTTATGCTTAGCACTGTGTGTGTGTATATATATATATATATATATATATATATATATATATATATATGGATGCATCAAACATTATACTGTGATTATTTTGTTGTGTATTGCGATTGCGTTATGAACTATATGACATTTAAAGAAGACCTATTATGCCTTTTTACAAAGTCTTGATGTTGTTTGTTGGGCTGTTGATTATTTCCCCATATTCTCCATCGTTGCAGCTCCTCTCTTCCCAGTCTGTCAGTAACGCTCTGTTTAGTTCCTGTCTCTATGAAGCCCCTCCTTCTGAAAAGCACACTGTGCTCTGATTGGTTGGTTGGAGCAGTGTGTTGTGATTGGTCGAACGCTTTGAGTGTGTTTGTGAAATGTCCCGCCCCTTACCATAAGCACCCGTTTTCAACACACTACTAACTAACTCAACCAGGCCCCGCCCCTTTATGTGTATTAATTATTTAATTGAGGAATATCAACATTATCATTCTGAAAATATTTTGCGAATATTACTTTTTAAATCTCCTCTAAACGTTCTGAAACAAGTAGTAACTTAAAAAAAATGTTAGATGAACGTCCAAAACATTTCAGAAAAACAATGTGTAAATAATGTGTTTGTGCTAAAGAACATTAGTCAACACAACATTTGAGAACATTATTAAAGATCAGATAATTTTGAACAAACGTTCAATTAACGTTACTGGGATAATGTTTGTTCATAACTTTAAAGGGCCCCAATTATGGTTTTTCTAATATTCCCTTTCATGCAGCGTGTAAAGCTGTTTGTGGATATAAACGCTCTGCAAAGTTGCAAAGTCGAAAGTGCACAATAAATAGGCTAAAGTTATTGTATCCCAAATTAAAGAATCGATTCTTAACCGCAAAGGAGGAATTTAGAGAGACTGATTCATCCGGATCTTTTGAGAATCATTGAAAAATGTGGTATTGTGCAATGCATGTTATGAGAAAATGAACTTGAAAGAAAATGTTCTTCGACCTTTGATGCATGTAAAGCTGTTGTAGGAGACTCCAAAACAAAACCAGGAGCCTTTAAATTAGCATAATAGGGGCACATTAAGAGACCCTTGCCAGAATGTGTTGCATTTTTTTTTTATCAAGCTTATTATTACTCTTTGAAGTGCAAGTACATTGCATTGCAAGACTTTCATGCGTCGACTATCACATGAGAATTTCAGAAGCTATGCACTTTTAACCATTAAATGATAATGCCATGAACACACACAGACACAATATCAATATTATACAGCTAGGTTACGTCCATAATACTGAGGCAGTGCTCAAAATATGAATATACCTGGTGTCAGACAAAATATGGTTGACCAGCCCATACCTTTACCACTAACCTACCAGCACCCCTTTTTCTGTTTGCTCTCCGTTTGCCACACAGACCACCATTGTTTGAGAGGTTGTGTGTGGATGGGCTCCCGGCCCTGCAGCATGTGGAGCTCATTAGAAACACCTGAATGCACCTCTGTGTTTTTTACATTGGAAGTGTGCAGAACAGAATGGAAGGCTTGAGCGATCCAGAGAGGGGATAGGGTTAGGTGTAATTACACGATTTAGGGATGGGATTGATGCTAAAACTTTAGTTTCATTAAAGGGGTCATATAATGGTACATGCACTTTTACAAGTTGATTGTACTGAAATGTGTGTTGGCAGTGCCTGTTCACAACCATCATATAATGATACAAATCCATCCAGTTTTTTTGTTTTAATCTCCTTATATGTATTCCCCTGTCTCAAATCGAGCCGTTTCACCGTGCGACGTCACACGGCGCATGACGATCCTCCCACGGTTGTTGATTGACAGCAGTGGCTAGTTTTGTTTAGGAAGGGAATATTCCCCACGATCAACGTAACTGCATTCATGTTTGCGCGAATCATTTCACACCAGACTGCTTTTTAAACGAGGGTCAGTATAAAGCTGGTTTTGCTAAGAAGCTGGTCCTGAAAACAACAACTATTCGTGTTCCTGCTGCACCTCCTGAAGAAGTGAGTATAACGTTTTATTAACCTTTTACGATACATATTAATCTTTGCAAATCGCTTGCACGCTTCACGATGAATGCAGCTAATGTTTACACTCAGGGTACATTACGGCATGTAACGTTACGACGTTCTCAATATAATTCATAATCCCACGTTTATAATGAACAACGCGTTATGGTTATTGTGTTATTAAAAACTGTGTACGCAGGTGTTACAGTTAACGTGCTAACACTAAGTAAAACATAAAACATTTTCGTACTGCACTTAACATAAACAGACAACAAATTCTTAGGTATCCTTCAACTACTGCTAAAATCATTACTGACATGACAGGACATTTCAGTCACGATAGTTGTACCGAACACTGAGATAACGTTACGCATCACTGACAAGCCTACATTTACCAAAAAAAAGTTTTTCAACATAAATCAGTCTATGAACTAACCTATACAGTAAACACATAGCGTTTGTATCCCACTACTCTACCCTGACAGTACATACAAAAATAGATCAAAGTGACTTTACGCTAACCAACCATTCAGAAACGTCCTGTTCTAGCCTTAATGGTCAAAGTTCTTCGGGGCCGCCATCTTGTTCCGGGTCCGACTCCGGTTCAAATTGGTATGGCAACACTACAGATGTGTCCTCAGAGACTCCCGCTGCCATTCTTTCCCATTATATACCATCAACTGTTGTCAAGGCAACACTCCACGTGCGGTATTGTCAAAAACGCCCCAAAGAACAGAGGGGCGGAGTCAGCAAGCTCATTGTCATTTAAAGGCATATACACTGAAATGGAGTGCTGAAAACAGAGATGTTTTTTGAGCAGGTCAAATTAGTGTTTTCTTAAAATACTAATGAGAATTTTTAATAAAAGTATATTACAAAGGTTTCATTTAGACCCTAAAGATTCATATTAACTTGTAAAAAAATGGCATTATGTGACCCCTTTAAGTTGGGTGCGTAGGAGAGGTTATTATTTTAAACATCTATACATGTTGGGAGAACATCTGTCCGGTGCATTATTTGCATATGACATTTCAAATGAGAATTATGAAGAAACATTACCTAAGATCCGAATCCTAAGAACTTGTTATTAAAGGATGTTGTTAAATGTTGGTGGAAATCAAGTTTTTAATGTTGTTTATATGTCTATGTGGTGTTTTTAATGTGGTTCAAGACAAACCATTTGCAAATTCATAAGTCAACACCAGAACTGAAATGGTGAATGGAACATGGTTTGTATAACATTAGCAACACATTATTAGCTGTATAATAACATAGTCAGGTAAAATACTAATCATATCAATTACTGTAATGTGTCCGACATTGTAGAGACAAATACATAAAATGCATTATCTTTCTGATATATCGACTTGCAGACGACCTTGTGTAATTAGCTCTTCCTCTTCTTCTTCTGAAACAGTTTCTGGTTCAAACATACAGCATATAGCTGAATTAAACCAATATTTCCACTTGCCATTGTGCAGCGCTTACTATAGTTACTCAATCACAGCAGTCCGAGCTGGGGACTAGGACCCCGTGGCGGGGACTCACTTACATATTCATGGCTGTGTATGCTTGTTAATGTCAAATGCGTTAATTGTTCCTCACTTAGAATCGCATGTTTCAGAGAAGGTCTTTAATGCTGAGCATGCTGGGACACAAGGACTTTGCTCTGACTGCTAAATGTTGTCGTGTCTGGACGCAGAGCCAAGGTTAAATAGGGTAAACAGCAGATCTGTGAGCTCAAGCCTATCAAGATTATTGGATTCTATTTTCAGTCAGGCTATAGCTAGGGGCGTGAACCTACTAGCACTGCTCTCACGGTTCGGTTCGATTACCATTATCATGTCATCGATTCAGTTCAATTCAATATCATGATGCATTGACAATGCACTGCAATCCTCAATTTTAAATTGTACTGCACGTGTATTCAATTTTGTAAATACATACAAACAGTCAGATATATCAACTGAACCTTTAATTTTACCAGCTCAAAGAAAACACGCTTCTTGAATTTATCAAACCAAACTCAAGTCTGGGTCACCGTGATTTTGCCAAGTAAGACATGTTCCTGGATCAACATATTTGGTTTCACTTTATTTTGTATGGTCCCTTTAACACATTCTGTTGTCTATAAGTAACATTGCACCTACATGTCTACTAACTCTCATTAGAGTGTTAGTAGACTGGTAGGGTTAGAATAAGTTGACATGTAGTTGCAAAGTTACTTATAGTTAACAGAATGCTCAAAAGGGACCATCAAAATAAAGTATTACCACATATTTTGTTCGAGTATTCGAGTGTTTTTTCTTATCAGTGAAACCATCCCTACACCCAAAGAGCACCGAGATACTGAAGTTGCACCCTGTGCAGCACTTCTTGAATTCCTTGTATTTATGTACCTGATTATTCATATCAAAAAATAAATATAGCCAGATAACCTGGCTTCTCTTGAGACTCTCCTGCTTAACACCAGTTAATGATATGCTAAAGCCCCCCCCCCACTCGTGATCTGATTGGTTACAAGGTTTGTGACGTCAGAAACACCAGCTATTTCAAACCGTGTTTTTAAGACTGTCTTTTTTTCACTGCAGTTTTAAGGAGAAAATACTCAGCAATGGTGTTGACTTATGAATTTGCAATTTGTTTGTCTAAATAATATTAAAAACACCGCATAGACATATAAACAACATTAAAAACCTGATTTTCACCACAGAGAGACTTGTTCGCACGATCGAGGTTGTTCGCACGATCATTGCACGGTCAGAACAGATCAGAAACTGCAGCATCAATTTTATGTCGCGTTTATTATTGATATCATGATGGTTTTTTTTTTTTCAGTTTTTCATAGTTACTGTATAGGTCTGTCTTTAACGGTTTAGAAGTTTTCATAAATTAAATTTCCCTATGGAGAAAATGAAACGCTGTAAAAATAGTTTCAGGTATGACTTTTTTCCCCATTTGTTTTAGTTAAGTTTGTTTTGTATCAAATACAAATTTTCTGTGATTTTTGATGATCGAGATCTGGCAGCAACAGCACTTTTTTCCACCGATTCACGGACAGCTTTCCCTGCACATCAAAACCCTCCCTCTTTATGTTACACCTTAAATGACTAGGGATTAATTAGAGTCCACAAACGCATTCTCTGAAATGGCTTGAGTACGCAGAGAAATTGTAGCTAATATGAACTGCACGCCCTGCTATATATACTGTGTATATATATAAATACTCGTGCACAATCAGAGTTCCTGAGTATGTGTTGAGTTTAATTTGAACCAGCAGGCCTGAAAAGGGACGGTTCTGTCATCATTTACTCACCCTCAATTCTGTGGAACAGAAAATGTTTATTATTGATTAATATATAACTAAATCAATGTATAAAAAGGTTTCAGGTCAAAGGCTACACACATACCTTTTTTATATTTCCAGCGATTAACTAGATTTGATTAACATAACAGAATATGTTCTCAGCACAGTATGTGATAATATAGTCCAGTCAGTGGTTCAGATCATTAAATCTGCTTATAAACTGGGAGAATGGGGAATGAATCGCTGAAAATCACCGTAGAGAAAGACTCTCATCTGCACAATTTTAGATTCATGCTATCAGTCTAGAACTGATAAAACAATACAGCATCTAGTGAGAGAGGCTCTATTAGAAACTTTAGAGAATTATGGAAAAGCAGAGGACATAATCAAATATTATCATAAGGGATTTACTATCACAGTATAGTTGCCAAGGTCATACAATCCAATTAGGAACATGTAGAAAATATATGCGTTTCTTTTGTTCAGAACTGGATTTTAGCTCTAAATGTTTTTGAGGTAACAATAAGGGTGACAACTTAATATTGTATGTTAGAAGCACAATGCTCATGTTTACGTTGTGTTCAAGCACTAGAAACAAACTCCAGAGTTGCTGGTCATGTGACAACTTGATATTTTTGTTCAAAGAAAAAATGCATATCAGAACCAGGATGAAGCATTTCCCTCTTTCTGCAACTCTATAAGTAGCAATGCAAATGACAAACGTTTTATTGAATTACTGTGTTTTGAGAGACAGTCGACCAAAATGCACATTTTCAATATGCTTTATTGTGTGGCACTTTAGCGTGTTATTGATTGCATAAGAGTTGACGTCCTGGCCTTAAAGACAATTTTATAGATAATGTATTGTGGTGAGACTAAGGGTGGTGCATCCTGAACACACCCATGTTAATAGCGTTAGTGATGATAACTGCAAACTAGATATGCGCGGATGAGCTCCAACGGCACCCAAATCCGCAGCCAAAAACAAATCATCCCCCCACCCGCACTAATACTTTTCTCTGATTTAGATATCCAGACCCGACCCGACCCGTACCCGATGGTCAAATTGTAAATATTCTTATGTGTTAAGCGTTATGATAAATGGATGATCGCCTTCAACAGTGGACTCGTAAGTACATGTGAACACACATAATTAGTGCAGGTGTCTGGCAGGGAAGATGACACTTAATCTAGAACGTTTTATACATGCTTTCTATGTAATCTCATATTAATTGATAGATTATATGAAAAAAATTGGATAACTTAAGGCTACTGTAGGCCATCTTTCCCAAATAAGGCAGACCAACACACATTAGATCAGCTTAATGGGATGGGATCAAGTTACACTTAGGCATACTTGGAAATTGTAGCCTCTTAATACACTGACTACATTCAATAATTAGCAGCAAAATGTAAAACTTGTTACACCAAAACTGGCTACTGCCACAAAGGAAAATAGGACAAAACTATGGCAAGTTTTTTTTCTGTTATTACTATGAACGTCTGAGTATTTCCAACTATGACAAAAAATATAAAATATTTTAGATTACTATAAGCCGTCCTTCAAATAAGGCATAAGAAAAGCATAATGACCTATTTAAAACAAAGAGGTAGTTGGCCTAAGACTGAAAGGCATGGGAAGACTAATGATAAGTGATAGCATAGGCGTAATTTGCGGGTGGGACGGGTGGCACGTGTCCCCACCATTTTTTGCTGAGGTCAATATTGTCCATACCACTTTTTTAAACATATCGCGGCACAAATGTACCAATACAACTAAATAAAACATCTCCAGCTACTAACTAGCCGAGCATTCATTTTGGTCATTTGTTAAATAAGAGGCGATCTAGCGCTGAAATGTGTTTTTTTATTTTTTTATTTCATCAAGTGATCAAAGTGCTCGTTGCCGCTGCGATCAGTGGCGCGGATACTGTGTTCTCTTGTGGCTCGCGCACAGTCTTCACTCGGACGCGCGCTTCAGTCCGTTGTGGAGACTCTCTATTCGTTCCGGTGAAATTACAAAACAAAATATACACAAACGTGTCCCTGCCTGATATACAACAACTGATAAACATAATCGGTTTTGATGAGAAGAAAAAACCCTATACGAGTGCGGATTAGAACCCAGAACCTCTGACACGCTAGGCAAAAGTTCTGCCACTAGACCATTGTGTGCTCGTGCGCCGCGCATGCAGGTGGAAAAAAGTCGCGCGAGTAATTTACGTCATGTGATCGGCTTTTTTGATCGGCGCTTTTGGGGTTCACCGATCAAGCTATTTTTAGCCAATATCGACTGATCATGATCGGCTGCCGATCAATCGGAGCATCACTAATCAAAATACACTGAGGAATGCTGCTTGATTGGTCTTTTGGTTTAACACACACACACACACACACACAATGAACCGTGTTCGAGGTACCAGTTTTGTGGCTGTCATAAACATAGAGAGCTTCACAGCCATACCAGCACTTGATTCATCCTCGTTAACCACTTCGCTAAAACGCTCCTACACGGTACCTTTCTTTCCTTCCGTTTGTTTGGTTTTGAATTTAATTCTCCTTTTTTAATTCTCTCTCGGACCTGTTTTGCCTCCATTTCTGCTTTAAAAAGCGGACCCCACGCAGCTCGCGTATCTTAATTACCCCTTTTCCACCAAAAAAGAACGGGTTCGGAACTGGTGCTGGTTCAAAGTTGGTTCGGAGTTGGTTCAACTTGCGAACCTCCTCAGAACCTGTTTGTTTTTCCACTTCTAGAGCGCCCAGCGAACGACGTCGTTACGTCACTGTGTACGTCGCTTTACGTCTCAGCTAGAAACGCTTGCAAGTACAACATTACTTTGGGATTATCTCTAACTCGTGGACCAAGAAGGCTTTAAAAACAATTGAAATATGTAAGTCTTTTAATCTTTTCCTTTGATATGTAATCTTTTCTGATTAGTTATGTACACTGTCTTGTCTTTTTTTCTCTCCGTTTATTTGTTCTATTTTGTGACTGTTTTCTTCTTTGCTTACATAATGTTTTCAATAAAATTTTTTTAAAAAAAGCTAGAAACGCTTGCGCCAACTTCAAGCATAACAATTACAATGGCGGACTACATCGTGTTTCTGCAAATGTTTCTCCTGGCTTTGCGGTCAGAAAAGATGTTTAGGACACATCTAAACCCGCCCCCAGCCCCCGACGTAAGCATGACGTGGTAAAAGAACGGTTCTCTGGTTCTAGTCCAGCAAAGAGTTGGTGCCGCTTTGGAACCAGTTTTCCTGGCCGAGAACCGGTTCTTTGGCTGTCGAAACACAAAGAACTGGTTCGCGCGCAGGCACCGGCTCCGAACCGGCTCTCAAAACGCTTTGGTGGAAAAGGGGTAAATGAGAGTGCAAATTAGTCTGCCTGGCGGAAAAAATATGTTTTATGAACATGCTCATATTTGAGAGAATGTATTTAATATTTATTAAGTAACTAATTACTAGTTACTAATTATTTATCATATCCACCCGCGACCCACCCACATTTCATCAGAATGTTATTTGTATAAATAACGTTATTTTAATGTAATTTTGTTCTGGCTGTCCATTCAATGTATTGCTGTTTGGAGATCCTGAATATGAAGTAAATCTGAATTGAGGTAACAGACATGATTCAGAGAAATTCATATAACTGTTTTAATTGTAGTCTTTTTTTAATTTTAATTTTGATTTTTTTTTTTTTTAAATTTAATTAATTTTTATTATGAATTACCCATAAACCTATCATAGATGCGATACTATAATATAATGTAATGGAGAGTACTACAGATTTTTATCATCATAAATTAGGTATCAATGGAACGCTCTAAGCACTCTTGTTATTATTGTTATTATTATTATTGTAACAAGGTTTGATGTTGTGGGAAGAAGGAGGCGGGAACTGGCGAAAAATCAAATAATTTTAATAACAAAATATCTAACACCTGAGATCCTCAATAACAATAAATCTCCACTGTCGTCGCTCCTCCTTTTATGCTTCCGCTCCTCCGTGAGAGATACGAGACCGGTGCGTCGCGCAGGAGTCACTCATCAGTAATCACGCCACCGGCCCCGTGCCGCTCTCTCACGGCCCTGTGCCCCGTCCTGCTCGCCACAATTATTATTATTATTATTACCAACAACCTTAGGTATGTATTTCAAAGCATACGTGAATTATTTACATCCCTTCAAGGTCAGATCTATGCTCAAAATATCGGTGACGGTTTACAGGTTAATAATTTACTCTCAGACATTAATGGGAAACTTTAACTCTTATATAATAGACTCTTCAGAAAGTGATATTTTATTATCTGTGATAACAGTTATTGTAAAATTTGTGGGATGTATTTTATTAAATCATAATAATTTTTTATCATAATTAAACCAAATCAAAAAAGATGTAATATCATTGGTTATGTGGTCAAGTCAAGTGGCTTTATTTTCATTAAATATTTTCATTTATTTTCAAGGAAATGCAACAGCAGCTTGTGTTTCCGTGTTTTCTTTGGCAAATTGATTACAAATTGTGTAACCACAGTTTTTTTTTGTATTTTTATTTCTGATTATCTTTAACTCTGACTCCATAGATATACAGTGCTGGTCAGAATTATTTGCCCCCTTGGTAAATATGATTAAAGATGGGTGTAAAAAAATAATTTGCATTGTTTGTCCTTTTTATATTTTGATCACATATTGAAATAAATGTTTTTTCTCCTAAACACATTGGGAACAATTATTTGCCCCCTTTTATAAAATACTTTTTGCAACCTCCTTTTGCCAAGATAACAGCTCTGAGTCTTCTCCAATAATGTTTGATGAGTTTGGAGAACAACTGACAAGAGATCAGAGATCATTCCTCCATATAAAATCTCTCCAGGTCCTTCAGATTCCCAGATCCTGTTCTTCTTCTTCTCTTCAGTTCAGCCCATTCATTCTATAGGGTTCAGGTCAGGGACTGGAATGGCCATTGCAAGTGCTTGGTTTTGTGCTCAGTGACTCATTTTTGTTTTGGTTTTGATGTTTGTTTTTGTATCACTGTCCTGTTGGATGATCCAAACATGGGCCATTATAAGATTTATAACATTACATTATAAGCAGAGGCAGTCAGGCTTAGATTTTTTATCCGCTGGTATTTGATTGAATCCATGATGCCATGGATCTGAACATGATGTCCAGGACCTCTGGCAAGGTGATCCCACCCAGCCTCCCTCTCCCACCTCTACTACAGATCTCAGCCAGTCCCTCAGCCCTGCCTTTGTCGGTTTCCCGAAGTCCTCTGACTTCCTATGTGTCAAGCCTAAGGCCGTACCCCCACCAACTTCGCCTAAGCTTGAGGATTCCTCGTCTCCACCTCTGGCGGCCGATCCCTTCAATCCGCTTCGGCCCATCTACCTGTCGGCGCTGCCTTGGCTCCTCCCTCCAGGCTCCCTTGTACCCCCGGCTCCACCTGAGATCCTTGTCCCTCCAGCTCCACCAGGCTCCCTCGTCCCCCCGGCTCCTCCTGAGATCCTCGGCCTTGCAGCTTCACCAGGCTCCCTCGCCCCCCCGGCTCCACCTCAGATCCTTGTCCCTCCGGCTCCACCAGGCTCCCTCGCCCCCCCGGCTCCACCTGAGATCCTTGTCCCTCCGGCTCCACCAGGCTCCCTCGTCCCCCCGGCTCCACCTGAGATCCTCGGCCATGCAGGTTCACCAGGCTCCCACGTCCCCCGGCTTCACCTGAGATCCTTGTCCCTCCGGCTCCACCCGGCTCCCTCGCCCCCCCCGGCTCCACCTGAGATCCTTGTCCCTCCGGCTCCACCAGGCTCCCTCGTCCCCCCGGCTCCACCTGAGATCCTCGTCCCTCCGGCTCCACCTGGCTCCCTCGTCCCCCCGGCTCCACCTGAGATCCTCGGCCATGCAGGTTCACCAGGCTCCCTCGTCCCCCCGGCTCCACCTGAGATCCTTGTCCCTCCGGCTCCACCCGGCTCCCTCGCCCCCCCCGGCTCCACCTGAGATCCTTGTCCCTCCGGCTCCACCAGGCTCCCTCGTCCCCCCGGCTCCACCTGAGATCCTCGTCCCTCCGGCTCCACCTGGCTCCCTCGTCCCCCCGGCTCCACCTGAGATCCTCGGCCATGCAGGTTCACCAGGCTCCCTCGTCCCCCCGGCTCCACCTGAGATCCTTGTCCCTCCGGCTCCACCAGGCTCCCTCGCCCCCCCGGCTCCACCTGAGATCCTTGTCCCTCCGGCTCCACCAGGCTCCCTCGTCCCCCCGGCTCCACCTGAGATCCTCGGCCATGCAGGTTCACCAGGCTCCCTCGTCCCCCTGGCTCCACCTGAGATCCTTGTCCCTCCGGCTCCACCCGGCTCCCTCGCCCCCCCGGCTCCACCTGAGATCCTCATCCCTCCGGCTCCACCTGGCTCCCTCGTCCCCCCGGCTCCACCTGAGATCCTCGGCCATGCAGGTTCACCAGGCTCCCTCGTCCCCCCGGCTCCACCTGAGATCCTTGTCCCTCCGGCTCCACCAGGCTCCCTCGCCCCCCCGGCTCCACCAGGCTCCCTCGCCCCCCCGGCTCCACCTGAGATCCTTGTCCCTCCGGCTCCACCAGGCTCCCTCGTCCCCCCGGCTCCACCTGAGATCCTCGGCCATGCAGGTTCACCAGGCTCCCTCGTCCCCCCGGCTCCACCTGAGATCCTTGTCCCTCCGGCTCCACCCGGCTCCCTCGCCCCCCCGGCTCCACCTGAGATCCTTGTCCCTCCGGCTCCACCAGGCTCCCTCGTCCCCCCGGCTCCAGCAGAGATCCTCGTCCCTCCGGCTCCACCTGGCTCCCTCGTCCCTCCGGCTCCACCTTGGTCAGCCGCCACCATGCCTGCGCTGCGGACTTACAAGCAGCACTCTGACTCTCTTCCCATTTGGCTCCAGCGACCTCTGTCGCACCGGCTCCGACTCAGTCCTCGGATGCTCTGGTTACACCTCGAGCGCTCGTTGCCGCACCCTCGCCTTGGTCTCCGAAGCCAATGGTGTTATTCAGGCCCATCAGCTCTTGGGGTGGGAATCTCTAGGCACCTCACGATTCGATTCGATTACGATTCAGAGGGCTGCGATTTGATGCTAAAGCGATTATCGATTAACAGAATCTTTTTGTGTGTGTGTTTGTGTGTGAATATAAATACTTTGCTTTAAAAGTACAAAGTAATGACCCATAAAGAATTAAAGTACAATATATTTTATTAACATTGCAATGAACAAACAGGAAAATAAATGTGTGCCTGAACTAGCAGCATACTTGTAGTAAATTAATAATATAACAACAACAGGTGTTCTGACGATTCATGCTACCCATCGAGATGTGCTACTTACTGGTGCATGTGCAGACTCATTTTTCTTCTGCTTACCACGCCCATAAATCTATCCATCCTTGCTGTGGAGACTTGTAGGAAACTTTGACAGGTCAAGGATGAATATTTGATGATAATTTTTACTTTTCACACCGTTTTAAAAATAAAAACAGTACATTATACTGTACTCTTAACTTCAAATTTTATTATAATTTTATTTCATATAATAATGTCATTTTTACTTGTTATATCAAATGTGATAATTGCTAGTTCATTTAAAATATCAAAATAAGGCAGCAGAAATCGTCTGAACACCGGTACAGCCCAGAGCCATAGAGAGAAACGGCTTTGGTACAGCCGAGTGTTTTTCCTCCTCTGGGTGGAAACGTGTCATATGGCTTCTCATATTTGTCGTGTTGCCGAAATATTTTAGTTTTATTCTACAAAGCTTACAACTAGTGTGGCTCTTTTCCAGCTCCTTTCCCCCTTCAACTTCATAGAAGCCAGAATATTTCCACACGTCAGCTTTTAACGAGTAGGGTGTTTGGATTTCGCGCTCAGCCATCACGTCTCTGTTAAGTGCACACGCCACAGACAGACGGTCTGGGCACTGCACTTCCGCGCTTCAGAGTTCCGTCTTTTGCGTTCCGTCAATATTACGTCATTATAAATAAGCCATATATCAAAAAAAATTGTTTTTTTTTTAATCGATTTTTGACATTTGTGAATCGATTCAGAATCGTCCACGTCTGCATCGCGATGCATCTAAGAATCGATTTTTTCCCCCACCCCTAATCAGCTCTCAGTCTGCGCCCTGGGATCCCTTAACATCGGCTCCGTCTCCATCGGCCGTCTCACGGATGTCCCTTGGCTCCTCCCTCCATCGACTCTGCCATGGGCTGTCGTCCTAACTGAGTCTGCAAAATATGGCCACTCCTCCCATGACCACCTTGGATGCTCCCACCATCTGCTCCTTTGTGGGTTCTCTGCCACTCTATTTGCCTGTTATTTCCAGCCCTCCACCTGCTCCTCTTCACTACTCCTTCGCCTACTGCTCGTCCTCCAAAGCCACCTCCCTCCCTCATCTCCTGTTGGTCTGTTTTGGTTTCGGTGCGAGGTCGCATCTTCTGAGAAGGGGCGTTATGTCACAGACACTCATACTTAGTTTTGTTTTTACCAGTTTCCTGTTAGTTTTCAGTTCAGCTGTGTGTGATTAATTACCCACATTTGCCTTGCTATTTAAGTTGTTGTGTTTGTATCACTCATTTTCCAGTCACGTTTCCGCATAGCGGTTGGTTTTGTTTGCTCATCTTGTTTTGTATTGCCTGCTGAGTGGATTTTTAAAGAAGTTATACCTGATCTTCATTTTCATTGTGTGTTCCATGCAACTGTTGGTGACAATATTAAACTAAAAAAAGTCAATCACTTGCAAATAGAGCTGTACGATTATCCGTTAAAAGATCGCAATCTCGATTCAACCATGCAATCTTAATCCTGCATTTCTACGATTCTGCCAATGATATTCAACGAGATAACACGCCAGGGGTGGAACGGATCACACTAGATTTGTTTCTGCGGTTCGGCACGCATGTGATTCGTGGATTAACTGCTAAATATAACCTTCAGTGAAAATGTCTCATTTGAACGTGTATTGCCTTGCCACATTCAAACAATTTTAATCGCAGAAGAAGAGGCGAAAACCGGGACTCGTGCGTTATCTATGCGCACAGCCCCCAGCCACACACACTCGAAACGCACGTGTCAGACAGCGTTCGAATACATAATTGATTCCGCTTTCGCGTTTCTTTGCCTTTGAACGGACACATAAACACAAAATTGTCAGAATACCCATCTAAATGGCCGTCTCAAAAAGTATTCTCTCGTTTATGTCATAAGTGAACAGTTGAGAAAGAAATGGATGTTTGTCTTTTTTTTCGGCCCGTGCAGTCGGTCTTAAAGTGACAGCACACACTTAATAATATATATATATATATATATATACACATGTACATATATATATATATATATATACTGTTTTCTGTGTCTGTCACGGGTGGTGTATGGCAGGAAGCACGAGGAGTTTTTAATGTAACTATCGCAAAACTTCAAGTGAGTTTTAGGTAATAAATGAAAAGTAAAGTTATTGCAAAACTTATCTCAATTAAAAACTTATCTAAAACTACAGTATGAGATGGTTAAAAACAAAACTGCTAAATCACAAAGTACCAGTGGCTAGACGAAACAAACGTCTATAAAAGCAACACTATTCAACGCAACACCATACCCAAAAATGTTGATAGCTATTGTTTCTTGCTAAGAATTTTTAATAGGTCTAGCCTGGCATAATCCCTTTAAATGTTGTCAATGTTTAATTGTCATTTTTATTTATTTAAATATTACATTCTTTTTGTTTACTGCATTTGTTTAAATTTGACTGAAGCAAAGAGTATTATGTCTTATTTTGTTTCTATCTTGTTTGGTAACCTAATGTTCAGGGTTTGTAGATCTTTAAAATACTAAAGCTTTTCAGAATCGTGAGAGAATCATGATCTTTATTCCAAGCAAAAAAAAAACAAAAAAAAACGTGATTCTCATTTTAGCCAGAATCGTGCAGCTTTACTTGCAAATATTTATCTGGTTTAAATCTTTGTTCATATCCTTATTCAGTGAACTTTATATTTAAAAAAGGAAACAGGAAACCAAATTTGGGTGTGTAGGTTTTCATGCATCTGCATGTGTGTGCTCATCTCTCTCCTATAGTCTGTTGAATGGCTTTATAATCTGGTTTAATCCAGAATCCTGTGCTCGATCTACAGGGTTAACACCACCGTCACACAGGTGTCTGTTACATTGATGATTTCTTCAAGCTCCCTTCAGTTCACCTCCAACACAGATAAACAAACACACTTTTTAGGGTGGAAGCATCAGTTATAGAAAGAGTGAGTAAAGTAAAATGTTCACAACAGACAGAAGACATGCTTGATAGGACACCAGTTTGTCTTCTTTGGCTTTTTGCCTTTTTCTCTGTGGTGGCAGGAAAGAGATTGATACAGTATTGTGTCTACACCGTGCGTTTGTGTTGTTTCATCAGGAGAACAGTATGGACCATTCAGAAATCAGAGGGCTAAGGCATATGTGACGATGACCTTAAAATCAGCCAAAAGTAAGTACATGTGAACACACATAATTAGTGCAGGTGTCTGGCAGGGAAGATGACACTTAATCTAGAACGTTTTATACATACTTTCTATGTAATCTCATATTAATTGATGGATTATATGGAAAAAAATAACTTTTATAATTTTTTATGCCAAAAGAGCTACAGATAGCTTAAAAATGGACCACAAGCAAAAAATTAGGAGCACATTTTAATGTGCCTCAATATAATACGCAAAAGTAGTCACAAGAAAACATAGTGTGAGTCTAGTCTGTTTTTATGGCCCTACATTTTCAAATAAACACTCAAAACATTTTAAATATGAGGGAAAATCAATAATAATTCGTTACATTTCTAGAGCGCTTTTCTGGGTACTCAAAGCACTTTACATGGAAGGGGGAATCCCCTCAACCACCACCGATGTGCAGCATCACCTGGATGATGCGACGACAGCCATATTGCGCCAGAACGCTCACCACACACCAGCTGAACCATCAAAACACTGAACTTGGTTAAGGTCTTTATCTGACTAAATTAATTTGTATAATAAAATATATAATAATTAATAAATAATACTATGTTCAAATGGTGTTTATGTTAATGCAATGAAACATGCCAAATTGTGCTGACATTATTTTTGGCCAGACGGCCATACAAAGAAATTATGAACACATAACACAAAAACACGAGAGAACCAATGGAATATTAATATCGGATTATGTTGTAGTAAATGCATGCTTTTTCCTGTGAGCTTATTGTTTTTCTATGTATTTTATTTTTTTGCATAGTAAAATAAAACCTGTAGCTGCAGTTTGCCTTTATTGTCAAATAATACCTTACCCAAGATTAGTGTTTTGTTCTTCCCTCATATTTAAAATATAAAAAAATATATAAAAAAAAAAATATATATATATATATATTCCTCATATTTTGATCATTTAATTGTAGGGTTGTTAAAAACAAATATCCCCACTGGACATCACTTTTGGCCACTACTGTACCATGGAAATGCTATTAAATGCCGGGTTTGGCAGTTTATAACTAAACAAATCTTACAATATATGTATTTTAATTCATTGGCTTTATCTCTCTCTCTCGTTCTATTCTAGCATGGTTTTTTAGACTTCTCCCGGTTGTGCTGTTCTTCATCTGTTACTATTGCTCCCAATTCTACTTTGAGAGGTTAGTACTGTCACCTGCTCTACATATCAAATGCATTGTTTTCTTTGGTTGTTATTATGGTACAGAAGGCTTTTTTATTTTTAGATTTTTTATTTTCTCAGGCTGAAACGTGCAGAAGCTTTTAAGGTGTACGTATGCTAACTTTAACTACTGAAACTATCTTTCTCTCTTATATTTAAGCTATGGAGGCAGCGGAAAGTCCCCTGACAGTACTGTCTCAGGATGTCTCAACTATCGCTTGCACAGGAAGTGGGAGAGTCTAAAATATAAGTATGTGAACTGTGAATTGTGTTGTGGAAACTAACTTGAAACTAGTTTACCAAGCACAAAACTAACTTTCTTTCTTTCTTTCTTTCTTTCTTTCTTTCTTTCTTTCTTTCTTTCTTTCTTTCTTTCTTTCTTTCTTTCTTTGTCAAAAAGTCTATGACTGTAAGCGTTACTTGCAAATCATACGTTAAAAAACAACAAAAAAACACTTTTTATATACAGTATATATATATATATATATATATATATATATATATATATGAGGAAAACAGCTTATAAATCTAGAATATATATATATTATATACAATGTTTGACCATTTTATCAGATGGCAGTAATCTGGACCAAATACCCAATAAAATCATATTGTTTCAACTTATAGAAGTGTATATTTTTACTGTAGAGAAGCTGAAATTTATAAATGTATTGTTACTACTTTTGGAAATTTTTTGTTATTTAATTTATTTAGAAGTAATAAAAAGTTACACTGTCAAAAAGGACAGTGTAAATCACAACTCTCCCAGGTTGTCTGTCAACAGCCAAGGTGTGACCCTTTTTCACTTAGGAGGCTTAGGAAAAGCTTATGAGGGTTAAGTAGTATTTGAAAAGAATTATTACAAAGTTTGTTTTCTCTATTGTAGCATCATCAGGGTTGTTAGTTTACACAGCTGGCCATTCCCTATCTGATCTGAGCATGTAGAGCTTTTTCATTCTCCAAATAAAGTTTAAACTTTTGCATTTAGTTGTTTGTTTATTCATTCACCAGAACAATAGTGATTTTGCTGCAAACATTGTAGTCTTCTTTAACAGCATACTCAACATGGTTAATGTCAGGTATATTTAAGGATTTTCCAATTAACCCTGATTCATGTTGCTGTCAGATCTCGTGGTTTAAATCCATGTTTCATTGAATTAAATTAAATCCAGTTTGATTGGCTGCTAGTGGCCTTGTTTTTTGAAGTAGTAGCGGATATGTCAGGACGTCCACCAAAGAAGATGCACACCAATTTTCAACTTCATGAGTCATAGATTGGTGTATGGAGTTTTTTTACAGGTGTATTTGTAGCTTTTTATAATTTTTGCCATACAGTACTCCTATCTCGTCTAACAGCTATCACTGCTACTCTCTTTCAGTGGCTAACTTCACATCTCTTGGACAGGCAACAATTTATTAGCATTAATAAACACAAATCTTGCTCTGTCACTGTTTTCCGTGGTATACCTCAAGGATCCGTTCTTGGTTCACTTCTATTTCCAATGCTTCCTCTTGGTCAGATCATCCAGCATCATGGTCTTAATTTCCATCGTTACTCTGATGATACACAAATCTGATGAAACACAACCTTTCAGCCCAATACTGTTTTTAAGCGATTAAGGGCTTAAGTGGGTAGGCCACCAAACTAAGAGTTACAATAGTCCAGATCGTTACTCTGACGATACACAAATCTATCTTACCTTTGTAAGGCCTGGTTGGATCAGGCCAATGAGGGTTTTCTGATCAGCGGGTGAAGGTCTCTGCGTGTTACAAGCCTTTCCTTTTCCGCAACATTCAAGATTAAATTAAGTACATTTTTTCATATGTATTGACTCGTTATTTCATCCGAATCCATAAATGAAAAGGGTTTTAATGATATCTGGGTATCATTAAAAGTGAGCGAATGTTTGATTATTCTTATTCTCCTTGAGTTTTCCGCAGGTCTCAAAACACAATCTTGCCATTTTTTATTCATCAAACAGAGGTAATTGGCTAATATCTTAAGAGGTCGGATTCATCCTTACTCGATCAAAAGATATTTTATTAGCCCCCATGGAATTGCATACACTTGAACTTAATTTAATCGTTTTACTTTAGTAGAGGTTTTGGCCCTATTATAGGTATGAGTCGACCAACTATACTTCCCTTATAATAGTTTGGATTGGTCAAGCCCCTGATTTCTCACGTACGCTTATCTAAAGTAACATTAAATTAAGACAGAGGTAAAACAGACGCACCCAGATTTAGGTTAGTCAAGCAGCGCGTTTGCTGCCCTAAACCATAATAAACTCGTCTCTGCATAGAACCAAGTACACTTGAAATTGGTGTCAAATATTAGTCGTCACTAATCTGACGCAGAATTGCGGGAATATATACGAATCCGATAATCTACTTGGAAAAACAATCTCAGAGTCAGTCAAAAAAAAAATCAAATGTTTACAATTTATTGACCAGGTAATAGAGCAATAATTCAAAATCCAATTCATACAATAAAATCATCGGTCAATGAAATACCATAACAACAATTCGGGAAGTGAAGAAATATTTACCTGGCAATGAAATACTACACACAGCGATCGCTTGGGAAATCTAGTTACAGATTCCAAGAACCTCTTAGTCCATTTTCCTTATAAACCCTGATAATTCAATTTGCTTACCAAATGGTGGTGTCTGTCATTATAATTCGATTTTGGTCCCCTAGTGAGGGGATCTTAGGGAGGGAACACCTTTAAGGGACATATCACTTTTCTCATATTTTGTAACTTATTTTAGCTTTTCATTATGGTTGGGAGAGTGAGACCATTTTACCAGGCGCACTGAGACACTTTAAATGATACCAAAGATGTATAGTCACTTTTGTAACTTGTCAAAATGGGATGCGAGGTGTGAGTTGCACTGTGTGCTGCGTCTCAGGCCACGTCCACACGAAGCTGGTGCGTTCCCTATCCGATTTTTTTTTTCCTCGTTCTAAAAAAAAACTCCGTAAACACGGCGTCGTCTCAAGAAATATCTGCGTCCACACGAAACCACTGAAACCGACTAAAAATGGTGTAGTATATATGCCAGACCAGTATGGGGTGCTGTAACTGTGCCACAGAGATACACTATACACGGAGAAGAAGACTTTGAGTATGCGCATAACCTTGCGCGCTGTATACGAACCAAGAATGCCCTTCAATATACGGACTGAGTTCCTCGCTCAGGGCGACGAGAGATGCTTTGGACATGCGGAAATTCTCCCTCCATTCATCTTCCACAACAACGCCATTGACAAAGTTGTCCCACCAACTGCCTGTTCTACCTGGTCTTATCCAAAATTTTCTCCTGGTTGCTCTCCTGGTTGTCTTTCGCGGTGGATCTAAGAGCATGTGGCGTATGGTGTTGTCCATTATCGCTTGTTGCTCACCACAGTTGCATAGAAGCAATAGATTTTGCTGTAATAAAGCTAGTAGGCTTAGTAGCTTCTGCAGCACGAGCACAATCATGTAGTCCGCCATTATTGTTGTTGCTGTTACGTGTGACGCAGCCGACACGTGATGTGATGACATCATCAAAAAACTGTTTAAAAAAGTAGCGGTTTCACTCTCCCAAAACGCCGGATCCGTGTGGACGAAACGCCAATACGATAAAAAATGTATACGTATACAGCGAAACGCGTCTTCGTGTGGACGGGCCCTCAGATGTTGCTGTTACATAATTATGCAACGGAGGGTTCAAATGTTAATTATCAGGAGAGCCTTTTGTTCTCTCGAGGGGTAGCCAGACGTTCTGGCACCCGCCTTACACCTTTCAGCCCAATACTGTTTTCCTCCCTCTTTCATCACTTCCTTTCTACAAAAAGTTGGGTCAAAACTTCTTAAAACTGAATACTGACAATACAGAAATCCTGTTAGTAGGTCCTGAATCCCTTGTCTTGTCCCAACATCACTTCTCCATTCACATTGACAGAGTTATAGTTCATCCATCACCCACTATAAAGATTATTGGGGTACTATTTGATTCGAAATTATGCTTTGAAACCCATATCAGACGTCTTGTTAAATCCTGTTTTTTCCCACATTGTCTTTATACTACCTTTGTCAAATCTCAAAGATGCCGAAACTGTTGTCCATGGTTTTATAACCTTGCTCTGGACTATTGTAACTCTAAGTTTGGTGGCCTACCCACTTAAGCCCTTAATCGCTTAAAAAAAAAACAGTATTGGGCTGAAAGGTTGTGTATCATCGGATTTGTGTATCATCAAACGATGGAAATTAAGACCATGACGCTGGATGATCTGACCAAGAGGAAGCATTGGAAATAGAAGTGAACCAAGAACGGATCCTTGAGGTATACCACAGAAAACAGTGACAGAGCAAGATTTGTGTTTATTAATGCTAATACACCCTTATGTTCATGCCTGTACTATTTAGATTGAGTTCTGAGAATTTGCTTGTATTACTCAAGTTTAAACTATCTACTGTTGATGGTAGGGCATTCAGCACTTCAGCTGCCCCAAAACATCCGCGTTGCTCCTCACTCCAGACCTTTAAGACTGAACTCAAAACTAACTTATTTACAGCATGTTTGGTTAAAACATTTTTTACTTTCATGATCAGATCCTTACTTATGTTGGCTATTGTCATGCTTGTTATATGACTGCCTATTCACTTTGTTGTTCCCTGATTGTACATCTGCATTATTTAAGTTATTTGTCAACTTTATGTGAAGTGTCCTTCTTGAAAGGCGCTATATAAATAAAACATATTATTATAGCTCTTTTGTTTACACACACAGAATATTGATTTCCGGGTGAAAAGGGATGCTTTTGCCTAACAGCAGCTCTTAAAAATCATCGGGATTTCTCTTGCAGTTTTACTCAGTGGTGCAGCCAGAGAATAACAGGGCACTTAATGGAAAAAGGACACTCATGGGCAGTGGGAGGGTGTAGACGACTGGCAGAATTGTAAAACCAACACATCAATGTGTAATGATTGGGCTGGGCTCCACTGCACTGTTATTACAGACTAGCTTGGTTTAAACCAACATGTCAATCTCAAGCTTTTGAGCTTTACACATGGACAACACAGCAGTGTAGCCAAACTAGTGTCCTGTGTAATAAGGATCTGTGTTGTTTGTAAATGGACAAACAGTCTTTTCACAATGTAACTTCACCTACATTTCATTTTTTGTTTGACAGCGGTTTGTTCTGCAAATAATTGTCATGTAAATGCCAACTCTAACTCAAAGGCTAGTTTCATACGTTGCATTTTATGCATCCTAAATTAATTGTAAAAAACATAGGATACATTGTTAAAAGTTAAATAATATGTGAGCTGCAGAGAAAACTAATTCACCAGTGCTTCCCCTGAGTTTTTCTTATGAGTTTTAAAATTTTTTTTTTTCAATTTATGATTAAAATAAGGTGTGTGATAAACATATCTTGACCATACTTGGACGTTTTGTTATATGTAAACTGCACTCCCTCACACCCCAAACGTTCTTATCTAGTTACTAGTTTATAGTTTATTTTTAGTTTAAAATACTAGTTATTACTAGTTTTTAAAAATACACATAAAAGCTTAAAAACTCTCTCTTTTTTTCACATAGGTGTGTGCAATTTAAGCTGTAGTAGAGCAAAACGTCCAAGTATTGTCAAGTAATGTTTACTACCGACCTTGTTTTACTCATAAATTGAAAAAAAACATTATTAAAAGTCATAGGAAATCATTAATAAAAGCATTAATAAACACAAATCTGGCTCTGTCACTGTTTCCCGTGGTATAAGGGATCAAGGTCCATTCTTGGTTCTCTTCTATTTCTAATCTATATGCTTCCACTTGGTCAGATCATCCAGCGTCATGGTCTTAATTTCCATCGTTACTCTGATGATACACAACTCTATCGTACCTTTCAGCCCAATACTGTTTTTCCTCCCCCTTCCATCACTTCCTTAAAACTTAATTAGGTAGGGAGGAAATTGTTGGTCAGGCTTGAAATTATGCCAAAACTGAGAAACAAAGCATTATACGTAGTTTTATTTTTGAGTCTGTTTTTGTTTTACCGAAACAGCATGAGCCGAAAGACTGAGCTCTTTCTGAAGCTTGAGGATTTCTTCTGGAGGGAACATCTGTCAGCTGAAGCCCTGCCCTATGGTGTTAAAGGCAGCGGTATGTACAGCTTCTGTTGGTCCTCTCTTATAATCTGTCCTTTAATACAATGGTTAAATCTAGTGCAACGTCATTAAGCAAATGCTTATGTTACATGATCACTTAAATCTGGATGCTGAAACCTTACATACCCTTGAAACCTTTCAGTCAACCTAATATAAAAAAGTTTGTTTGTTTTTCTGCGGTCAGCATGCTTTTAATGCATGCGATACATTCATGTTGATGCATTCATAATGGTGCACTTTGTTCAAAGACTATCTTCTTTCTAACTGCAGAGCTCCTGCTTCTGAAGGTCTTGGCAGTGATTTCCAGCTACACAATGCCAGCAAACATTGAGAGGTAAAGTACGGCTGAGCAGCTTTCACAAGTATTTACATAAACCATTCCTCAGATTCACTCATTTGCTTCAGTTCCTTATGACTGTGCTGTGGTGTGGCATGAATCACAGCACGTATTACAAATAAATTACCATAGCGTTCTTGCTCATGTTTCAAAATTAACTTGGTCACCATATGATAACCACTAAAAAGACGTAGTGACTCTTTGACGGTTTAGTAAATGGAGAAGTAAAACCCTTCAGTTCACACTGAACTGTTTTAGGTCTGATTTTCACTCGCCGACAGGTTTTGGGAGATCACCAACAAATGCCAGAAATCATAGGCAAATCAGTTCACATGAGTGACAATCACGCAGTGTGAATTATCAAAGACACGATCTGAGAGAATTGCAGACGAGTTGCTGAAGCTCGTGAGATATTTGACATGCTTAATATCTGGACTTGTCGGCAATTCAAAATCCTGCTGTACGAATGTGTTCTGACTGAAAACTACATCGACAATGACCTACAGCCAATGAGAGAGCAAGATACAGGACCACGGGATGTTCGGGGAGGAGTTATAGACCACAATATCAGTATTTTAATAGATATATTTACAATCATATCAAACAGAAACAAAGCACAAACATTTGCTTGACCAGCAGCAACAGCAGCACATTGCAAAATTATTTATTTAGCCCTAACTCTCTTTACCGAACACACAATTCTTGCTGCCGTTTTTTCTCCCCAAACATATATCTTCCTGCATAATCTGTTTTTCTTGTTCTCCTTTTCGCTGCAAATCAGCGCACAGTCAATTTGGATCGCAAGCTTCTTGCAGGCTATAATTTTTAATAACAATTTCAGTCTTGCGCGAGAACTCTTGCGCGGTCTCACACACGCGTGATCTTGCGTAATTTTCTTATCACTTCTCGCGTGTGTTTGGTTGTGAAACGTAGTTTGAGAACCAGACAGAAATTGTCGGCGATTCTTTCTTTTGTAAAGTCATGCAGTGTGAAACCTCCTGTCGCCGATCCATCGTGGAGTGTACACACACCAGCAACTGAATGTTACCCCAGATAGTCGTGCAGTGTGAAAAGAACAGTGACCCGACTACTTTGAACATCGTGCAGTGTGAACTCGGCATTAGCGGCAGCCAATTTTAGACTAAACATCCAATATATTATATGTACAATCCTGTTAGATATTTGTATTTTATCCCGCAGATTTTGTGATCACACCAAAAGTGCGCACACATAAATCCGCCTCTAAGTATTAACTTGAGTTCGTTTTCACGGCTTATTGCACTTAAACAGTCAAATGCACACAAAATAATGTCAAAATGCTGGTCTTGGCGAGTAGAGAACAGTAGGTGCGTTCTGATTGACAGGGTCCCTACGCAGTGTTCACTGCTCCCTACTCCCTCAGCACAGGATCTGTGTTGAAGTGGACTTCACTGACAATAATTGCTCATTTGGAAGAAAGGTAACGACTGGTTGCGCAGATTACGATAGTACATAAATGTTGTAATTTTACTTTCAGATTTCAAATCATAAAATATATATATATATACAAAAACATTTTGTATCTAATAAATATAATTAAAACATGTTTATTAAATAGACTACTTGTATATTTAATTTACTATTGCAGCTATTAATTGACTATTAACAGATTTTAAGCTGTACTGTAACTGTCATTCAATATGAAAACACATTTTGATGTGTAAATGAGTTCGTAATCAATGGTCTTAATAGTTGTAGCAGTCTCATCTCGTGCACTTTCTTTCCCGTGCACAGCTGCATAGTAAACATTCCTGAGGTAAATAAAGTAAAATAAAAAAAGGGAGTGCGCCTCAGCTGCTTTTCAACACTTTTACTTTGTTTACATAACTATTCATACAATAGAATATGCAAATGTAACATTCATCCATTAACCATTGTAACATGCATCCATGTAACAGTTCATTAATATTCTAGTTTGTATAAAAACAACAATTTTTTTATGAATACTCAAATGCATTTGCAGAGCCGTTTAAAAACTCTTCCAACGGCTCTGCTCTATAGTTAGTTCAGACTGGTGACGCGATGCATAATGACAGTTCCTGTGAAGTGATGTATCGATGTTCCCTTATTCCCTACGCCGCTTGCAGTGCCCTTTGAACTGCTTTGAACTGAACATGTTCGCCCCCTTCGGATTGAAGTTTCACTTAAGATGGCGGAATACCTTGTGAAGTCCACTTCGCAGTCCACTCACAGTCGAATCGAACAAGTCAGCTATGTTTTAAGTGAACGCAAACAGTTGAGAAAGAAAACGCATGTGTACCAGTTTAATGGATACGTGCGTCAGGTCTTAAAGTGACAGCAGCCTAATACACCTGCTTCCAAATTATCAGATTAAAAATATCTCTATGGCAGTTTTTTCCCATGTCATCAATGTAAAAATTGTGGCTAGTGCAAATGCTGTGTGGCTTGTAACTTTGGAAAACCACAAGACACAGTGTCTGGTGAGCAATATAGTTAATGTCAAGCCCTGTATATATATATATACACACCTCATTTCACTGATTATTTGTTGAAAAAGTATTTTTGAGGCCTTATTGTGTACCGTATTCATGGAAAGTGCCTTTTTTGTGTCAGCAGTTTAGATTGCAGGACATGTGCAGTCATTGGAAACGGCTTTTCCATAAAAAACACTTCACTGGGGGAGATCATTAACAAATACGACGTGGTGATCAGGTAAAAAAAAAAAACACCTCCACCTCTTTGACCTCTTTCAACGTTTCTGTTACACTGCTTTCATTTACCGTTTACTAGTCCTCATTCTTAAAAAAAGTTATGTTTATATTCTCTTTTTTCATTTCTCAGAAAGTTTTAGTTTGAGCTTAGTGAGCGTTTTAGTTAATTTCCCTCTCCATCTCGTTTTCCATCTCCATCTATCCGTTGAATATATTTTTCTTTCGTTCTACAGAGCGATAGCCTTTCCATTAGTCTGGCTTGTATTTTGCATTCTTGTTTTATTGTAAGTCTGTTGAGTGGCAAATAATAGGCTCAATACCTCCTGCAATTAGAGCGCTGCTTGGCTACTGTTTCTCAACCTTTGCTTCTCAAGCCGATTTATAGCCCTTGGAATGAACTAATGCCATTTTATTTCTTGTAAGCCTCAAACAAATGGCAGAATTTGGCTGAGTGTATTTTTCCATGGTCTCTCCCTCCTCGCTGTGTTCTCAGAAGCTAATCACGGCGGGGGAGGAGAGTCCAGCCGGGTGACATTTGGTGTTGAGTTACATAGCCTGATGCTTCGAAGTCTCCATTAGTGAGCAGAACACCAGCTCCCCTCTAATCTCATTTGTGAGAAAGAGGGCGGTTTTCCTATGGATTCACTCCCATGAAAAATGAGTTGATAAGGATGTATTTGTAGTGTCTGTAACGTTCATGAAGCAGTGGAGAGTAGGGAGTGTAACACTTTGGTTTTTAGCTGATGATGTTTTGAAAGAAGTCTGTTATGCTGCATTTTTATTTATTTATTTTTTATCACATAACAATTGCCTCCCTTAATATGCTAATGGGTTTTTGTTCCTAAATTATCCCTTCTGAAAAACAAGTGTGCTTAATTGTATTTGAATGTGCACTTTTTATTATTAATTAATACAATCATATAATATTAATGAAATAAAAGAGAATACACTTTCATTACTATGTTTCTTAAAACACTTAAGTACACTTTTATAAAGTGCACTTTGCAATAATGGCACAATAAACTTTTACTTTAAATTGCATTTTTAAATAATCTTTTGTCATGCTTTAAATAAATACACTCATTTTGTTGTGTTGACTAACATACTAAAGCACATGTAAAGGACTTGATTATAATTTTAACTGTATTTGGTTATTTGATATTACATTTAAAGTTAATATTTTTGAAATGTACTTTATTGCAACTTCATCATTACAGATGTGTAATTGTAAATGTCTTTAAATACATGACATACAAGTTTCAATGAATTGACATTAAAATATATTTTAGTTTATTTTAAATGCTTGTCACTAAATTCAGCAGAACACTTTAACTATATTTGAAAGACAATGAAATTACATATAAAGATGTACTGAAGTCCTACTTAAACTAAGTTAAACTAATTGCATTCAATATAAATTTGAACTACATTTTCACTTAATTATAAATAACATGCATTTGAGTGTCAGTAAACATTACATTTAGTTCACACATTATTTCCATAATAAGAACTTTTTTTGTTCAAGTTTTCACAAGGTGTGGCTCTTTCCAGTTTAGGAAATTTTAATGAATATTTAATCAAAAGGTCACCCTCCCTTCTCAATGGTGGGTGTTTTCCCAGTTAATCCCCCATTGTGTTGCATTTATTTGTTTTCCTTTCTTTATCATTGTTGCTGTTTACATCACATGCTTGGCTTTGCCTCAAGAATGTCTTGCTATTGAAGAATGTCAGCTATTGTAATCTAAACACAATTCAATTCACCTGGTCTGCACCAAATCCATAGAGTGAAACAAACACACACACACACACACACACACACACACACACACACACACACACACACACACACACACACACACACACACACACACACACACACACACACACACACACACACACACACCCACACACACACACACACACACACACACACACACACACACACACACACACTCACACACACACTCACACTCACACTCACACACACACAAACACACACACACACACAGACACCCCCACACACACACACACACACACACACAGTTTATGCTGAGATGAATTGCAGCGTTCAAGTCCTACTTACAAGCTCAGAAGTCGTAATTATGAGCTGATGTACGAACAGATTTTGTCTGGAAAAAAATAGATGTGTTAGGCAATTTTTATATTTCTTCTCTCTTTTTAACTTACTGCCAAATCAGGGAGCTTTTTCAGCACTAGTGTAACAAAATCAAGGCAAATGGTGTAAATCAGGTCTGTAATTGTCTTTATTATGTATTTTAGCATTCTCTTGCTTCCATAGGGAATGACGGGAAATGCAATTTGGCTGCACTAGCCTATCACCTCATAAATCGGCTAAATGAGTAGTGCTTTCTGGCAAGCTTTACCACTATTCCTCATCAACAGAGCACAAATTGTGTACAAACTACACTGCAAAGTCAATATATTTCACAAAACAAAGTTGTTTCTGCTATTATTTCTTAACTGACACATTCTCAACTCTGAAAATTGCATTATTGTGGTCCATTGCATTGATATTATAGCCATGGCACACTTATTATCAATGCTTATTGACCTTAATATAAATGGCCTCATATCTTTGTATGTCAGGCTGAATGACGCCCCAGTAAGAGGCTATGAGGAGGATGTGGGTAACAAGACCACATTGCGTCTGTTTTATCCCGAATCCGCCTCCTATAATCCGGGTATCCACAATGACCCGGACACTCTGCTAGTCCTGGTTCCTTTCAAACAACATGACCTCCGCTGGCTCAAAGAGATCCTATATGACGAGAAGAGGGTCAGTCCGTCTCACTTAGTTTTTTTTTTGTTTTTTTTTGACCCTGTGCCAGATTTCCCCCTGATTTCCCAGTAATCACGAGAGCTGTTTTCTCTCTATGCCTGGTTTAGGTTCGAAAGGGTTTCTGGAAGCCTCCTCCCCTGATCTGGCTTGGCCGGACCAGTCAGATCCGTATCCTGGACCCATATTTTCTTCGCCTAACAGCCAGCAAGCTTCTGCAAATTCCTTTGCAACCACGCCAACATCAGGTGAGATCTGCACACATGGCCAGGCTCCAGGGAATGTTAACACTTATCACCATGTCTTATCACTATGGAAACGCTAGGTAAAACTTTACAATAAGGTTCATTACTTAACATTAGTTAATGCATTAACTTACATGAACTAACCATGAGCGATACATTTGTTACTGCATTTGTTTATCTTTGTTAATGTTATTTAATAAAAAATACAGCTGTTCATTGTTCATTCATGTTAGTTCACAGTGCATTAACTAATGTTAACAACATTCTAATAAAGTATTAGTAAATGTTGAAATTAACATTAACTAAGATTAATAAATGCTGTATAAGTGCAGTTCATTATTAGTTCATGCTAACTAATGTTGTAAACTAATGTTAACTAATGAACCTTATTGTAAAGTGTTACCGAAACGCTCTCAGTGTGGAAGAACAGATGTGGATATAATTTCAGATATGGAAATTGTGGCACTTGCATATTTGATAGTAATGAAACGATTGGGTCCCACTTTATATTAAGTGGCTTTAAGTACTATGTACTTATTTACCGATGTAAGTACATAGTACTTATTGTGTTCAGGTTGTATTGTAAAACACGTTTGCTGCATTGAGATGTGATACTGGTAAGCTTAAGGTCAGGTGTGTGTGGTATGGGTCGGTTTAAGGTTAGGTTAAGGTGTAAGGGAAGGGTCAACTGTGTAATTACAAATGTAATTACATACATTAATTACAGCACGGTAACGTCCACTATGGTTTCAGACATCACTACAAATGTCTGTCCTCTCAAATAGTGCTCTATTTAAGGGTATAGGGGGCGATTTCAGACACAGCCTTACTGTGAGTGACGTAGTAAGTCCATTGTATCAAGTTATTAATTTCAATGTAAGTACATAGTACTTAAAGCCACTTAATATAAAGTGGGACCAACGATGGTAATGAGACTCAAAAAGCATTGTAATGCATCATCTATGGATTCTTGACATTAAGGTTACCCAAGGCAGAATTGCATTTTCCATGCTAATAAAAAATATTAGAGAGGTTCCAGTCAGTTGACATTTGGTGTATCCTGATACTTCGAAGTCTCCATTAGTGAGCAGAACACCAGCTCCACTCTAATCTCATTTGTGAGAAAGAGGGCAGTTTTTCCCACATGGATTCACTCCCATGAAAAATGACATGTTACATGTGGAGTGTATAAGGATGTTTGTAGTGTCTGTAATGTTCATAAAGAGATGGTTTTTAAAATAATTCTCTTATGCTGCATTTATTTCTTCAAAAAACGTAAAACATAACAACTGTCTCCCTTAAAGGGGTCATGCACTGAGAAATAAATGTTTCCTTGAGGTTTTGACATATAAGAGGTCATCATATTATAACAATATCCTTAAAGTTTCAGAACTGAAAACTTCCTTGAGGAAGAGAGAAGAGCACAGGGTTACTCACTGGGTTAAAAAAAAAAAAAACATTACCTTCAGAAGGATCCTAATGCTAGGAATGTGGATATTTATTTTCAACAATGTGAATGTCTCAGTTGAACATTATTTATTCGTATTCGGTACATTTCACTGGATTCTTCGGTAAATCAGTCCCCAAAAAAGTGCAGGCTTGGCAGGCTTTTACGATATGGACTCGACAGTATTGCCACAACATGTAAGTAAAGGCCCGTTCACACCAAGGACGATAACTATAAAGATAACGATAAAGATAACTATATATGCGTCCACACCAACGACTGATAACGGTCTTTTTTATTCTAAGCACCCGTGTGGACAGTGGAAGATTTTTTTGTACCGCGACGATTAACTTCTCTGCAATGTCATCTGCCATTTTAAATGCGCGAGACCTTTAAATTAGAATGGATTCTGATTGGCTGGCAGTGTTTTATCGTTCGACACCTGGAAAAAAATCGTTCTGAAAGTGATCCCAACGATATCGTTCCTCATATCTTTATCGTTATAGTTGTGGTGTGAACTCTGTTATTCTTTAATATGGAGAACGATTTTTAGAATTATATCTTTATCGGTATCTTTATAGTTATCGTGCTTGGTGTGAACGGGCCTTAACCCTGTTCATTCTAATGCCTGATCTGTGACCAGTGATATCTGATGTTATGATTCATGTAGCTACAGTCAGATGTTCTTTATCTTGTCAGTAAATCAAACCAGTTACTAAACGGTCAACTTCATATCGTTTTTCTTAGTAGGGTTAGCAGTAGCTGTCAATCAAACAGCACGCACTGGAGCTGTCAATCAAACAGCTTGTGTTTGTCACTGAGTTCTGAACTCGCGCCAAAACTCCCGTAATTATCAACAAATATCTAATTTACATTGTGTTTGCACTGTTAGTTATGACGAAAGCATTCGTTGATGTGCAGAAATCGAGTTGCAATAACAAGATCGCTGCATACATGTCTGTAATTGGCTATGCTCATCACTGCAACCTTTCATGCCACGATCTAAATATAATGCCATAGATCTAATTGTAATGCTATAATTATCACGTTTCACGAGTAGTTAACATTGAGAGCTGTAATAGTAAAAACGGGCTAAAAGTTTTCGAGAGAGTTCCAAATGTAATACCGGCTATTTCATATGCAGAGCTGTTAGCCAATCATAGCAGTGGGCGTTTACACTGAGGTCTCACAGCAGACACGCCCCTTCAAACAGAGCGTTCAAATCAGAGGGATAAAATCAGGGTAGGAAAAATGCCTTTTATTTCTAAATTATGACAATATTTGATGTACAAATCAAACTAACATTATAAGTGCACCCCAGGGAATATTATGAAACAATAAAACAATGCAGTTCATGATCCCTTTAAAGGGATGGTAAAACGCATTTTTTCGAAGGCTTGATTGTGTTTGTGGGGTGAACTGTAACATATATGTTCATGCTTCGTTTTTTAAAAATTGCATTATTTTTCATATATTTTACCTTTATTCTACACTGCTCTGCCCCTCCTTGTAAAAACGGTCTAATGGTTTCCTGGTTCTATGAAGCCAGTCCCTCAAAACTATGCAATGGGCTCAGATTGGTTAGCTGGCCCAGTGTGTTGTGATTCGTTAACCGTCAAGTGCACGTTTACCGGAAACGTCACGCCCCTTACCTTTAACGGTACTTTGTGCTTTGGTGTATTGTAAACAATGGGGTCAATAAAACCAATCGGACCCGGGGAAACGTTAGTGAAGATGATCGAGCAGAACCTGCTCAAGAACGGCTGTTAAACGACGTTTCAGAAAGGTTTGTTTTTTGTTGTTCTATCATTACTTTTTAGATACGCTGTTATTTACAGTAATTGTACTAATTATTATAGAATTACAAAAAATAAGCTTCATAAACAAGAATTTCATATAATCGTTCTAACAAATTATACTACAGTCCTCAAAGGGATTTTTTTTGAGTAAAGACTGGATCTATAGTGATCGTTTCTGACTGTATGCCACCATAACTTTTGTAGTTTTAGAACGATTGTAGACAAAATATCTGTCGACAGAACTATTAACCCAAAACAAACACTAAACATCGGCTGCCAAATCAAACACAGAACCATGTTTAGCATGCCTGTAGATAAACAAGCATGTAGATAAACATAAAAGCTCTAATCAAAGAATAATTTACACTAATTCCAAGTTCGCTGTTGAGATAAAAAAAAAATTTGTAACATTAGGTGTTTGTCGGATAACGTAAAGTATGAATGAGCATTTAATAAACCAGAACAGCCAAACAGCGTTGTCATTTGTTTCCTTCCTTGCTACAACGTACAATTAACAATACGACTATTACAGGAAAACACATCGACGAAAAATAAATCATACTTACAGGTTGTGGCTCGTAAACAAAAGCTTCTGTTTTTAAAGTTGGAACTGCTCCATCTTTCAGGACAAGCCGATGTGTGAATCATGCATTGAGCTCGCAAAGATTGTGAAAGCTTTCCTCCGTTACATGTGAAGTACAGAGAGCCAGATTTGGGTCATAATTAGGCCAATCCTTAAAAATATTTTGGTTTGCAGTAAAAAAAAAAAAAAAAAAGGTCGGTAGGTAGGTCTATATTTTTTTTTTCAAGATTCAATGTAAAAAAATATATATTTTTTTACATAGTACCACAGTAGGACTAACGCAAAGAGGGCGCTTGAGACGCACAAGTCAGCAATATTTCTGATGATTTATTGGCGTGAAGTTTCGTGCACAATGACAAACAGGAGTGCAACATTCAGGGATTGAAATTAACACCCTCCAACTAGCCAAATAAGGGTAAAAATTAACTTTGGAACCAAATCTGCGCGGATTTAGTGCAAATACGCAACTCGTGAGTCCTCATGATATATAAAATACAGTGCATTGCGCAGAATCTACGGATTTCTGGCTTACTTGAACACACACGTCACTAAGCAACAAATAACGGCGAGCATGTTCACTTGCATTGAAGTAATGGTGAATATTAAAAAGCATTTGGTTAACAGAAAATACATTATTTTCCAACATCCTACATGTTCTGTGTACTGTATTGATCTGTCCACCTAAAACACTTTTTTTAATTTAAAAGAAACCACTTTTTTAGGGTCAAATTGTAGGACGTCCTCAATAGTTTTGAGTATCCTCCACCAACATTTTAGTGGTTATCTTCAGGTCAGTCGACACGATCACCGTTAGACAGGTGAGAAGGGAGGGGAAAAGATCTGGGCACAGTTTTTCCAGAACTTCTTGCCAAGTTAAAGCGCTGTCGAGATGTTTTAATGCATTTTTTAGAATGCATTTATTATGGTGCCCAAACCCATATGACTTTGAACGGTGACTGCGAACATTTTATACTGCATCATTACTAGGGATGGGTATCATTAAGGTTTTAACGGTATTACTACTCTTACCGATACTGCTTATCGATCCGGTACTTTAACGGTATTCTTATTGGTTCTTTTTTTTTTTTTTTTTTTTTTTTTTACATTCGGGTAATAATTAGCATTTGCTTTTTATTTTGAAATGTCAAATATCTATAGCAAAAGAAAAATCAATGCTTTAACAAAACGAATAAAATATCTAGGCTATTTGTGCAGCAGTGTGCAGGCTTTTTTGTTTTATTTACATGAGATAGGATACGATAAGCAAAAACAAGTACAAACACATGTTCAAAAAAAGAATACAATTAAAGGTGCAATGTGTAAAAATTTTGAGTATCTATTAACAGAAATGCAATATAAGATCCATAACTATGTGTTCAGTGGTGTATAAAGAACTTACTTAATAAACTGTAATGTTTTTATTACCTTAGAATGAGACATTTATATCTCCATAACCGCGGGCACCCCCTTCTATGAAGGTCGACATATTGTGTCGTCATGTTTCTACCGTAGCCGAACACGAACAAACAGCGCTACAGAGCGCGTTTCGTCACTACCTTGACAGAGAAGCCGCAGAAAGCTAGAAGCTAGCCATAAACACCGTGAGTAGTGACTTTTCCCTTGTCAGTGGTGTAAAATATGTAGTTGGATTGTTTCATGTAACTTAGTTCTTCTCCCTCGCTGTGTTATGGCTTTGCTATGTGGAGATAAATGTGCTGGTTACGTTCGTAAATCAGCTGATTAGTACTCTAGTCATTGACCGCAAAACAACGTTACAGGAATCACCAACCCGTCGATCAAGTCGGTCTTGGAAGCATTTTAAGTCGATCGCAAAGAGTTTTCAAAATCAGAGAAAAAAAGCCTATTGTCTGTAGTAAATGGTGTCTAGGGGATGCGAGGCGCGCGCGCTGTTACAATCATGCCATTTTTGCCGCACGCACCTTTGGGCTCATGCGGACGCGTCCAGTTTAAACAAGGCTTTACGCTTTAACCAGCTCAGCCACAGTAACAGCTCATATTAGCCAGCTAAACTTTTACTACCCTGTTAGAAAAAATATATAGTTGCATATAGTTTCATGTGTTTCTTCTCCCTCGCTGTATTATGCTCCCGATGGTGAGACCGGAGAGTCTAACAAAAACACACGATCTTTATCCCCGATACCAGTGAGATTGAGCCAGAGATGTCTCTCCGTGCTGACCAAAGCGGACATAGAACGACCGATGGCACGGGCCGTTTGCTTGGTCGCGCGAAGAGATAGATCTGTGGCTCTGCGTAGTTCAGAAAACACTTCCTCATCGATAGTACTCAAGTCCATCAACAGGTCAGCCTGGTACGCCTGTAACACTGCCATAGTGTGCAGCGCAGCACCAGCCGGACCTGCAGCTTGATAAGCTTTTCCCACGAGCGCTGATGTTGTTCTGCACGGCTTCGTGGGGAGGGTAGGTTTCTTTAACGAAGATGCTGCTTCAGGCGAGGGATAGCTTGCGAGCGTCTCTTCAACCTGCGGCATCTCCGTATACCCCCGCGACTACGCACCCACCATAGTCGAAAAAGTCGACGTCGAGGGTACAAAGATGCGAGAAGTATATGGTTTACTCCATTACTTAAATAGTTCGTCATGGAGGTCCTCGAAAAAGGGGAAAGACTGATGTTTTGGTCCCTCCTCCCTGCCACCGGACAGAAACCTATCCCCTTGCTTAGACTGTTTGGGGGTCTCTTGTTCGCCTGGCCAGTCAAGCTGTAATCGGGCCACCGAGCGAGTAACCACCTCGAGCAATTCCTCGAAAGATCTCTTTTCACGAGAGGAACGCTCAGAGGCTGGCTGCTCGTGGTCCGAAGACCCAAGAGATACAACATCCCCCTCGTGAACCGAAGAAGCACCGGAGCGCGCTTCGAAATCACAAGAAGGGATGCGTGGATCTGGTGACGCAGCAAGTGAAAGGGACGGACCCGTCTCTTGCTCGTCATGCAGATCCATACGAGAGCCCCACGATGGTAATGCGGGTGCGGACTGGAAATAGTTCAGACGGGAGCGAAGCATTTTAACCGTGAGCTGGTCACAATGCTCGCACCCGCCCTTCTCTATAGCCAGAAACGCGTGCTCTTCATCCGAACAAACAAAACAGTAATCGTGTGTATCCAGCTCAGACATGGGACGGGAGCATGGAGGAACACAACGCTTACTATTTTCTTGGCTCATTTCTCCTCTTTTTTAACTTTCAAAAACTCTTTGATGTAGCGTGAGAGAAAAAGATTTTGAGAAATGAGAAATTTTCTGCACACTGCCTGACAAAACTAACTCCTAACAAAGATCTGAGAACAGATGAGAGATAGAGAGAGTGTTTGCGTTCACACATGCACAGAATGGTCTGAAGACAAAAGACCTGACGATGCACCTGCGGCTCATCTATTTATAGCCTCGTGTTGCGGGTGCGCGCCGATGACGTCATCGACCGAGGCTATATTACCTCCGGGTCAATTCTATCGACGTGTTACACACAATATTCAGCTGGTCACGATTAAAGACGTTCCCAATGCGCTGAGCAACGAAGCATCGATTGTAGCTTTCGAAAGGGAACCACTGTTTAACCACTGCTTTCTGCACAGAGCTGTCGATGTTGCCATTCTTGAGGAGGAAGTCTGTCATCCGTCAGGCTAAAAAGTGAAAAGAACAGCATTTATTTGAAATAGAAATCTTCTTTGACAGTGTAAATGTCTAAACAGTCCCTTTTGATTAATTTAATGCATCCTTGCTGAATAATTATCAATTCCTTAAAAAAACTAAACAAAAGAGGGTCAAACTACTGACCCCAAACACTTGAATTGTAGTGTATGGCTTTGCATTTGGTTTGCTGTGAGTAAGGTCAGACTATCATTCTTACAGATGTGCTGTGCTGTTTCTAATACAATTACTAGCCAATTGGCAAACATTTACCTCACCAGAGCCAAGTTTCACTCACATGTGTTAATTTTGGATTCTGCTTGTTGTTTTTGTGAGAGGCAAGATATTTGTTATTGTGAAACGTTTTTTTTATGGTCAATTATCCATACAAAGACCTCAAGTATCCTGGTACAGCCACAGATATTTACAAAGAATTATGATTAGAAGTTTATTTTTGGTACATGTTATCGAAGGCTAGAAACAGCAAGTAAATACAAGAATGCAAAAACAAGCTCAGTGCTTTGTCCCAACCAAACTCTTCTCTCTCTCTCTCTCTCTCTCTCTCTCTCTCTCTCTCTCTCTCTCTCTCTCTCTCTCTCTCTCTCTCTCTCTCTCTCTCTCTCTCTCTCTCTCTCTCTCTCTCTCTCTCTCTCTCTCTCTCTCTCTCTCTCTCTCTCTCTCTCTCTCTCTCTCTCTCTCTCTCTCTCTCTCTCTCTCTCTCTCTCTCTCTCTCTCTCACAAAGAAACACATACATCCTCTTTCCTCTCTGTGTACTTTTGTATCTTTTGGAGGCACACCCCTCTACATATATCTGTCATATATCTGTATTGAGCTTGTTTGGAGGGCTGTGATTGGGCCGGACACCGCAGACACACGTGCAACAGATTTACTTCTTTATATTCCTCGGGCTGCTTAAAAAGGTTGTCCTCCCGTGTTCCTCGCTGACAGGGACCCCTGCAATCTCTGGGCCGACAGCCAGAATCACAGAGACGTCATGCTTGAGAGGGTGGCAAACAGAGCCGTACTCTGTCAATAAACATGGGGGAAACACACGTGCACATCCACGCTCGCTTCTGGAGCTATTAGTCAAAAAAACAGACTGAAACAGAGAGTGATGTTTTTAGTCAAACTAGTTCTTAACCTGGACACTCACTGTACTACCAACAAACCGCTCAGTCTTCATACTCTCATTCTTTGTGTTGAGAGAGAGAGAGAGAGAGAGAGAGAGAGAGAGAGAGAGAGAGAGAGAGAGAGAGAGAGAGAGAGAGAGAGAGAGAGAGAGAGAGAGAGAGAGAGAGAGAGAGAGAGAGAGAGAGAGAGAGAGAGAGAGAGAGAGAGAGAGAGAGAGAGAGAGAGAGAGAGAGAGAGAGAGAGAGAGAGAGAGAGAGAGAGAGAGAGAGAGAGAGAGAGAGAGAGAGAGCTTTCAAGGGGAAATGCTAGCAGATCCGCTGGCTTCTAAAATTAAACGCAGAACAATAGAATGGAAAATAACTAGAACTAAATCATTAAGCTAGTCTGTTACTTAATACCAGGGCAATTATATAAAAAAAAAATTACATTAGTAAACTATTTAAAGGGTCAATTTAGTTTTTGTTGTTGTTTATTTTATGTTTAATTCAATTTTTTTTAATTCTCCATAGAATACAATCTAGCCCTGTTTTTATTATTAATATTATAATTCCATCCATTTTCCAAACCACTTATTCTCTGTAGGGTAGTGGGTATTATTATTTTATTTATTATTATTATTATTATTATTATTATTATTACCATTTACAAGGCACACAAATTATTATTTACAGGGCTAAAAACATTATTTCACTTAAAAAATGTATATTATTTTTTTAAAATATAACCAAGTGATGCTAGTCCTGATTCTAATTTAATTCTAATTCTTATACTAATTATTTTTTCTGAGCCATTTTGACTTTTAATGTACTGTTATTTTGGTAATATATAGTAGATATATGAAGTCAGTTCTTCTACAGTTATAGTTCATGACAGTATTTCATCTGTGAGCATATTTTACTACTATTTGACAAGCAAAATTCTGTCTTTAATGTTGAGTCCATATGTTTTATGATTTAAATCTTATCAAGTTTGATATTTGTAAATGTTGTATATGAGTAACTCAGAGCACAGTGCCAAATGTTTACAGCCCCATTTGGAAAGGAAAGACCATTAACAAGAAGAAGGAAGTAGGAAGTCTCTTTTTTTAATTTGAACATGATGTGAAAATGGAGGCACTGTTGTTGAAATGGAGGCTGAGATTTGCATCTTTGAGGAGATGTATACAAGTGTGTTTAGGGAGGATATTTTGTGTGGGACTGAACGGATCAGTAGCTACGGAAATCACGGAGCAATGCGGAAAAGCTAATGACTTGGAAAAAGAGAGATAGATGCAACTTAAGCAGTCAGGGCTGGAAAAAGCCAAGATGCATTACTTTCCATAGCGTTCCACTAAGCAGAAATTTCACACAAAAGGTGATTTCTGGCAAAAATTCACATTTTAAGTGGTTTATTGCAGCGTAAGTGTGTGTTCAACGTTTTTATAATGCTTGCAAAATTACGAGGAGTTTAAAACCTCATAAAAAATGTTGTCCTACATGTATGTTGACGTCCTATTAAGGTTTGTGCAGGACATAATATCATAGAGCTCATTCTTTTTTCAAAAATAGCCATTATGTCAGGTTTCTTGGTTCCAGGTGGACCTCAGTGGAGAGATAGCATTTGATTGGACTTATTTGCATAGAAAAAGGTTAATTAAATCGGTTATAGATTCATATAGATGACTTGGGCTAAAATCCAAGTGCTTAAGCACTCTTAGGAAAGTTAAAGCTGTCTTCAGCCGCCCCCTGCAGGAGGACAAACACTATTAGACAGACGTTATCTAAACAGCACTTCCTCTGTTTCCTCTGTTTCTCCATCAGAAACCAATCCATCCCACCACTGGTATTCTGGCAGTATTTGTGGCATTAAACTACTGTGACGTTGTGCACGTCGCTGGATTCGGATATCCAGAGTCCCGAAACCAGAAACAGCCCATTCACTATTATGGAAAAGAAACAATGAAGTCCATGAAGGTTTGTTTTTTTTTTAATGAAAAAAAAAGGGCTTTATTTCAATAGTCCACTTCAGACATTCAACTACATGTCAACTGACTCTCATTAGAGAATTAGTAGACTTTCTGCTTAATATCTGCTAACACTTTATTTTTATGCTAATCAACAGACATTCTACTGATAATAAGTCACTTTACAACTACGTGTCAACTTATCAGAGTATTAGTAGACTGTTATGGTTCGGGTTAGTAGAATAAGTTGACATGTAGTTGCAAAGTTACTTGTAGTCAGTAGAACGTGTGTTGAGGAGCATCAAAATAAAGTGTTAGCAGATAGTAAGCATGCTACTCCAATGACTGCTAGGTGACATGTAGTTGCAAAGTTGCAGAGCTGTGAAGTGGACTATCGAAAAAAAGTGTTACCAATTAATTAAAACTAATTCTATAAAATGATCCCATGATGACAACCCATAAAAGGTTCTGCCTGACAGAACCCTTTTATAAAGAACCTTTTCTTCTAAGACGGTGTAACATTGCTTTGCTTTACTGGATGCTCTTGTTGTTTCAGAATTCCTACCATGATCTCAGCCAAGAGGGTCAGGTTCTTAAGAGACTGGAAGACCAGGGGGCCATTTTATATCTTCATCCTCATTCTTGACACGCAACATGAGCACAAGTATATGTTCACACGTAAGAACATACATGAGTGCATGTAAATACAACACTAGAAACAATATCTTCATCTTTGGATTCACACAAGCCTGAATTATATTCAGCTCTCACCCTGCATTTCTATGCGATTTCCACATTTTTGTCTGATTTTTTGAAGAAAAAATTCCTTTCGGGATTCTTTTTTTTTTTTTTTTTTTTTAAATATCACCACTAGATATTTTGTGTAAGTATTAAATAAAATGAAATGAAATCTTATTTTTCATTGGCAAGATTTAATGGAGAGCATATGGAGACAAGGACAAGGTCAGATGACGAACAGCAACCTTGTTTTCAGATAACCAAATCTGCTCTTTGTCCAGAAAGTCAATAAAGTTAAAGAATTTTTTTTTACAGAATTTAGTGCACTTTCAAAGTTGAATGTAACACTTATGAACTCACTTAGAAGGGTATATCAGCTAAACTTTTAAAGTGAGCCTCTTCAATTTAGAGATTCTATATTTAAGATACAATTTTTGGTAACACTTTATTTTACAGTGACCTTGTTACATATGTTACATGTACTTACCATAGTAATAACAGTAAATTATGCATAATTACATGCAACTAACCCTCAACCAAACCCTATAGTAAGTAAATGTAGTTAATTAACATTACGTTAATTAATATTACACTAATATTACAGTGATCGTTGTGACGGAAGCGAATCAATCAAAACTAACTTTAGCTGGACAATAACTTAACTCTAGAGCTGCTGTAAAGCCAAAACAATCTCTGTTACTTTAATTTCCTATTATCACTGTAAAGCTGCTTTGAAACCATCTATATTGTTAAAAGCGCTATATAAATGAAGCTGACTTGAAACTGTAACAATGACCCCTTAAAATAAAGTGTAACCCAATTTTCCTCTGAGCATAAGTGATTGTGAAGTCATCACCCGGATATCTGTAGCAATACCTCGCACAGCCTGAAGAGGGCGATTAACTCCGTGACAGTGTGAGCGAGGTCTGTTTACAGGGAGAGTGAAGCACTGAGGCAAATTACATGTACATGATGGCCGTATGTTCGCTTTCTGCTTTATGGATATTGTTTCTATTTGAAGTGGGGGAGCTACCTTTTTTGAGTCATATTCATTACTCAGAGCTTCACAGAGGAAGGAACATCTGGAGATTTGTCAGGGCCCGAATACACTGCCAGACTGCAAGGCCTCAGTAGCCCAATACAGCAAAAAATACCTCGCGAGAGGTGAACTTTTGGTGTCATTCAAATGAATGATGCAAACCATGCACCAACAGCTTTCATAAATCAGACTCATAATTGGAGGTTGCATATATGAAGGCATCACATGTAGGCTACGCACCAGAGACAAAGACTGTTCTAGATGTTAAGACTCTTACCTGTTATTTCCTGACAGGCAATCTCTCAATAGATTGCACATGATCCATGGATACATGCAAAATGGTGGACAAAGTGGGAGAATAATGATAAATGTACTATTTCATTCAATGTTGTATAGACAACGAAATAGTCAGTACGATAATAAAGAAGATTTTTATACAAAATATTTGTGTGTGACGTTTGCTTTTATGCTTCTTAGAACTATACCGTTAGCTTAGCAACATGCTAACATGTCCAAGCAATTATGTAATTATCCATTTGTTATGAAATCAGATATGTGCAATCACAGATATGTATAGACCTTATGCCCCTTTTTAGCATTCTGTTTTGTATTTCCACAGCATGAACGTAAGATCTTACGGATTTCTGAATGAACCGCTTGTTTTATAAACTTCACAGTCTACTGACATTTGTTATGACATCTGCTTTAAACATTACAATGCTCATGATAACTTTCAGTAACTCTACAATAAGTGAATCCACTTCACCATGCAGCTAAATGCTCTTCGACATCTAGACATAGACACACACAGAGCTACCGCAAAAACGGAAGTTCAAAGACAAAATTCTTCACATGGCTGATTGCTTGTTTCTCTGGCACACTAGGTCTATAGGTAGATGCTACATTCGACCGCTCCAGACACGTCGTCGGTCAGCGTGTCGTCACTCACAGTAAGGCTGTGTCTGAAATCGCCCCCTATACCCTTAAATAGAGCACTATTTGAGAGGACAGACATTTGTAGTGATGTCTGAAACCATAGTGGACGTTACCGAGTGCACTCAATCAATCCCTCAATGCAAAGCATTAACGAGTTTACAATCGTATGTTCAACGGCTAGAGAATACCCATAATGCACTGTGAGAGTCGCATGCTAAATGAATTCCCGCGTCTGACCAGAAGATGGCGCCAGCAGCTGAATCATCCATCCATTGATTTTCCAAACCGCTGGTTCAATGAGGCTACAGCGTAATAACATACAGTTATAAATTACTTGTTAACTGATTATTCAACTGTTTAATTGAGGTTTATACATAGATTCCATGACATAGTTAATCATCTTTTAATCTTACTACTGGAGGTGCCAGTTTGCTAAGTTTTAAATGATTATTTACTACCCAGACAGCAACATAGCGTCGGCCCACATCTGGTACGTGTGGATTCCATGTGTACCAGATGTGGACCGGATCTGGGCCGACACTGTTGCTGTCTGGTTAAACAGTAAGCACAAACTATGCAAAAGCGGCTTCACTTCCTGCGCACTCAGTGTCTGAATTCATTCACTCCTTCAAGTGGATTATATTAGTGGACTAATGTAGGGAATAGTGAATAATGAGATTTCGAACACAGCTTTGCGCAGCTTGGTTGTGAACCCGCCTGAGATTTAAATTCCTGAAGAAATGGGATAACCTTTCACAGGTGAGAATGTGTTGGCTTGTGTTTTTATGTATTAACTCAATACAACTACGGTTTAAACTATGGTGCTTTTTCACTTTTACTATGGTAACTCTTAAATGTTGTGTTAGCTGTTGCTTAAGTCTTTTGTTGATATAGATATTCATTAATGCGTCTATGGATGCTCAGTCAACTTGCTCTCGAAATGTTCACGGACCGGCTTTGACCGTTCCAGTATGGCGGACGGCTTCATGAATAGCGGCCCATAGAAACACAGAAACTGCTGATGAGGGATAAATGTATCTATGTGTTAAATGAATCTACACTGAACGAGGAAGGTTGTGCACTTTACATAATATATGTATATTTAGTTTACTTATAATAATTGTGTTTTTTTAATTGAATTGCTTTTTTTTTCTATTAAGGTCCACATAATAATATCTCAACTTAACAGTACAAAATCCTAACGCGTTGTCCAAACACAAACCATTTATTCAATTCAATTCAATTCAAATTTATTTGTATAGCGCTTTTCACAATACACATTGTCTCAAAGCAGCTTTACAGAAATTGCATTTCGGAAATGTACATAGAAAAATACAGTTAGTTAATCAAGTATTAATTTATGGCGTAACATATCGCCGGCTTTGAGTCGTCTCTTCACAGGCGTCGAGTCGTCTCTTCACAGGCGTTGGGGCATCTGAAGTCTCCGTGAGAGGCTGGATACAAACTGGAGCTGACGAACGCTATTTACCTCGGGACTAGCGTCCCGAGATAACGGCAGAAAGGCAGATGGGAAATAATTAGCATAGCTGATGTTCATAATGTTAATGCATTCGAACCGATTCAGCAGTATCAAAGGTTAAGCATTAAGTGAATGCTTGGTTAAAGAGATGCGTCTTTAATCTAGTTTTAAACTGGGACAGCGAGTCTGAGTCTCGTACAATATCAGGAAGGCTATTCCAGAGTTTAGGAGCTAAATGCGAGAACGCCCTCCCTCCTTTAGTGGACTTAGATATCCTAGGAATGACCAGAAGCCTCGAATTTAGTGATCTTAAAGAGCGCGATGGATTGTATGGCGATAGAAGGTCTGTTAAATACACAGGAGCTAAACCATTTAGGGCTTTATAGGTCAGTAGGAATACTTTGTAATTGATACGTAACTTAATAGGTAACCAGTGTAGAGATGATAAAATAGGTGTTATATGATCATATTTTCTTGATCTAGTAAGAACTCTAGCAGCTGCATTTTGCACTAACTGTAGCTTGTTGATTGAGGATGTAGGACAGCCAGCTAATAAAGCATTACAGTAATCTAGTCTCGAGGTCATGAATGCATGAACTAACTTTTCTGCATCAGAAACAGATAGCATGTTGCGTAGCTTAGCAATGTTTCTAAGGTGGAAAAAGGCTGTTCTTGTAATATATGAAATATGATTTTCGAAAGTCAAGTTGCGGTCTAGTATAACACCCAGGTCTTTTACTGTAGTGGATAAAGTAACAGGACATCCTTCTAAATTAAAGTTGTATTGTAAGGGATTTTGTGGGTAGTTTTTTGGACCAATAAGTAGTACCTCCGTTTTATCTGAATTTAATAGCAGGAAATTACACGTCATCCAGCATTTTATATCATTTAGACACTCTGTCAATTTAGATAAGTTAGTGTTTTCATCTGGTCGTGATGAGATATATAATTGAGTGTCATCAGCATAACAGTGGAAATTAATTCCATGTTTTCTTATAATATTACCAAGTGGCAGCATATATATTGAGAATAGCAGAGGGCCTAACACCGATCCTTGCGGCACTCCATAGTCTACTGACGTTATCTTTGATTTTTCCCCATTTAGACAGACAAAATGGTAACGGTCTGATAAGTAAGATCTAAACCAGCTTAATGCCTGTCCCTGAACACCAGTGTAGTTTTGTAGTCGATCCAGGAGTATTTTATGATCGATAGTGTCGAACGCAGCGCTAAGATCGAGTAGAACTAGTATTGAGATACAGCCTTGGTCAGAAGCTAAAAGTAAATCATTTGTAATTTTAACTAGCGCAGTTTCTGTGCTATGATGCGGTCTGAATCCCGACTGGAATTTTTCATAGATATCATTTTCTTGTAAGAAAGAGCACAATTGAGCGGACACAATTTTTTCTAGTATTTTAGACATAAATGGAAGATTTGAAATGGGTCTGTAATTTGCTAAGTTATTTGGATCTAATTGCGGTTTCTTAATGAGAGGTTTTATTACTGCCAGCTTGAATATTTTTGGAACATGACCTAAAAATAAAGACGAGTTAATAATATTAAGAAGAGGCTCTTCGACTACAGGTAACACTTCTTTCAGTAGTTTAGTGGGTATTGGATCTAATAAACATGTTGTTGGTTTCGATGCAATGATAAGTTTATTTAGCTCTTCCTGTCCTATAGTTGTAAAGCGGTGTAGTTGTTCTAGAGGGGCCATAATTGAGGCTGAATCATAAGACATCATAGAGGATTGTATATTTACAATTGTGTTTCGGATGCTTTCTATTTTCTCATTGAAGTAATTCATAAAATCATTACTACTATATTGTAATGGAATATTTTGCTCTGGTGATGTTTGTTTATTTGTTAGTCTAGCCACGGTGTTGAATAAAAACCTTGGATTATTTTGGTTATTTTCTATTAGTTTGCGGAGATGCTCAGCCCTTGCTGCTTTTAGAGCCTTTTTATAACGTGACATACTGTCTTTCCACGCGATTCTAAAGACCTCTAAATTAGTTTGTTTCCATTTACGCTCTAAGTTACGAGTTTCTCTCTTGATTGCATGCGTAGCACTGTTGTACCATGGTGCTTTAGTTTTCTCTCTTACCTTTTTTAATCTAATTGGTGCAACAATATCTAGTGTACTAGAGAACATGGTGCTCAAACTGCTAGTCATTTCCTCTAGTTCATCTGTTTGTTTGGGTGCACTGCGCAGCTGAGATAGATCAGGTAAGCTATTTGAGAATCTATCTATAGTGGTTGGAAGGATTGTTCTGCCTGGTCGATAACGTTGCGCAACGTGACAAATTTCAGCAGTACGTATTATACAAGTTACCATGTAATGATCAGTGAGATCATCACTTTGCGGTATAATATTTATATCAGTTGGATTGGTTCCATATGATATAATTAAATCTAGTGTATGATTTAGACGATGAGTGAGACCACTGACGTTTTGCGTGACCCCAAAGGAGTTTAATAAATCTGTAAACGCAGTCCCTAACGCATCATTTGTATTATCTACGTGTATGTTAAAGTCTCCAACAATTATTGCTTTATCGACATTGACCAATAGATCTGAGAGAAAGTATGCAAACTCTTTTAGGAAATCAGCATAGGGCCCTGGAGGTCTATATAGGGTAGCCAAGGCTAGAGATAATATGGATTTGTTTCTTACATCTAAGAGCGTAACATTTAGCACAAGTACTTCAAACGAATTAAACCTGTGACCTGTTTTCTGAGTAACATTAAGAATATCTCTATAGATTGTTGCAACACCGCCGCCACGACCGATCAGACGGGGCTCATGCTTATAACAGTATCCTGGTGGAGTGGACTCATTTAGACCGAAATAATCATTTGGTTTAAGCCAGGTTTCAGTAAGGCAAAGTACATCGAAACTATTATCTGTGACCATTTCATTTACAATAACCGCCTTAGGTGTGAGCGATCTAATGTTTAGAAGACCTAGCTTTAGAAATTGTTTTTGTTCACTGATATTTAGATTTTCTGGTTTAATTACAATAAGATTATTGCTAGATCCTACACTAGATTTATTGTTTGGCCTCACTAAGCGAGGAATAGACACAGTTTCTATATAATGTTCTACACTACTTATATCAATTAAGTTGGGACAGCAAAGACTGTGATTTGGACTTTGACTTACTAGTCATATGGTGTGTAACGTCTTGGAGATGTTGTCCGACAGAACAGCCGCTCCGATTCTGCTGGGGTGCAGGCCATCAGCACGGTAGAGCCTAGGTCGCTCCCAGAACAGATTCCAATTATTTACAAAGAGCAGTTTCTGTTCATTACACCATGACATTAACCATTCATTTAGAGCAAATAATCTACTGAACCTTTCTTGTCCTAGTCGGTACGTGGGAAGCGGTCCAGACACGATGATCGTTGCTTCAGGCGATGTGCTGCGAACCGTCTCGATCAGGCTTCTGTAGTCCTTCTTCAGAACCTCCGTCTGCCGCAGCCTGATGTCGTTCGTCCCGGCGTGTAGGACCACATCTCCGACGCGCTCGTCACCGTTCAGGATCTCGGGAATCTGTGCAGCGACATCAAGAACACGAGCACCAGGAAAGCAGTGAGTGCGCACCTTACGCTTACCTGAGGTAGCACGGACATGACGGACCATGGAAGTGCCGATGATCACGGTGGCGTCACGTTCCGGCTTTACTTAATTTATGTTAAGTAAAGAATTCTTCCATCCAGAAGGTGGCAGTATAGTGCGACGCCAACTGCCAATTTGCCCTAACTTAGGCCATGTCCACACGGACACGGGTATTTTTATAACCGGAGTTTTTCCTACAGCGTTTTTAAAAAAAATCCCGTCCACACATGCTCGGTCTCCGTCTACATGAAAACGTAAAAACACGCAATCAAGCGCGGTCAAGAGCATGCCACGCCAGCAGGCGGTGATATAAACCTTAACCCTAAAGCCACGTTGGCAATCAGAAGCGCAAATCTGATGTCAAACACAGCTGATAACGGCGCACACTCTGACGTCGCAAGGCAAAAACCCCGGTTTCACTGTCTACACGACAACACTGTAACCGGCGTTTCTGAAAATCCTCACCCCTGGCAGGGGTTTTCAAAAATGTTCGGTTTCAATGCGTTTTCGTGTGGACGAACGGCCGAACCGCGTAAAAAAAGTCACGGTTATAAAAATACCCGTGTCCGTGTGGACTGGGCCTTAATTTGATTGTTTTCAATCTGCTTAAATATATGTAAAATTTAAGTTTACTTAATCCATTTGTGTTGGATTACATTAATGATTTATGTTGCATTAACTGAAACTGGGTGGTGCTTGTTAGTTCCCAGCATGCTTTTAATTAAGAGAGAATAAATGTTAAAATTAAGTGTTATTTTATGTGTTTTTTTTTTTTTGTTGAGAAAATTAGAAAAGGGAAGACTTGATAGTGTGTAATTGTGTTTAATGTTCAACTACATTGGGTATATATTAGATCCATTTAAATTACAGTGGGTTACCATTGTGGAGAAGAGTGGAGCATTTTGTTTGGCTGTGGATTGATATAATTATTTCTACTGATTTGGTTGAAGGAGCATGTACATTTTAGCATTTAAGATGCTAATATGTGCTACTGCTAGCAAATAGCTAGCTATAGTCTATCAATTTAAAAATGTGTTACTAAAATAAATTAAATATTAAAGGATTAGTTCACCCAAAAATGAAAATGATGTCATTAATGACTCTCATGTCGCTCCAAGCCCGTAAGACCTCCGTTCATCTTCAGAACACAGTTTAAGATATTTTAGATTTAGTCCGAGAGCTTTCTGTCCCTCCATTGAAAATGTATGAACGGTGTACTGTCCTTTTCCAGAAAGGAAATAAAGACATCATCAAAGTAGTCCATGTGTCATCAGTGGGTTAGTTAGAATGTTTTGAAGCATCGGAAATACATTTTGGTCCAAAAATAACAAAAACTACGACTTTATTCAGCATTGTATTGTCTTCCGGTTCTGTTGTCAATCCGCGTTCAGTGACGCTGCTGACGTAAGACGAGCTGACGTGTGTCTGGTGCGCCCGAGCTTCGTTTACAGTCTGAGGGAGACGCACGCTGGAAACAAAACAATCTTCACAAACATGTCTAAGGATTTCCACACAGAGTGGAATTAAGTGTACTTAATTGAATTAAATGTGCACTTGTTGTGTACTTCAAATCTTAAAAGTATATAGGCTACTTGCATTTACTACAAGATTAATGAAAAAGGTAGGCCTACGCTTTAATCATATTTCAAAGACAAAATATCCTGGTCAAGACAATCTCCTGAACTCCAAACTGAATGTCAGAATGGGAAAGAAAGGTGATTTAAGCAATTTTGAGCGTGGCATGGTTGTTGGTGCAAGACGGGCCGGTCTGAGTATTTCACAATCTGCTCAGTTACTGGGATTTTCACGCACAACCATTTCAAGGGTTTACAAAGAATGGTGTGAAAAGGGAAAACATCCAGTATGCGGCAGTCCTGTGGGCGAAAATGCCTTGTTGATGCTAGAGGTCAGAGGAGAATGGGCCGACTGATTCAAGCTGATAGAAGAGCAACTTTGACTGAAATAACCACTCGTTACAACCGAGGTATGCAGCAAAGCATTTGTGAAGCCACAACACGCACAACCTTGAGGCAGATGGGCTACAACAGTAGAAGACCCCACCGGGTACCACTCATCTCCACTACAAACAGGAAAAAGAGGCTACAATTTGCAAGAGCTCACCAAAATTGGACAGTTGAAGACTGGAAAAATGTTGCCTGGTCTGATGAGTCTCGATTTCTGTTGAGACATTCAGATGGTAGAGTCAGAATTTGGCGTAAACAGAATGAGAACATGGATCCATCATGCCTTGTTACCACTGTGCAGGCTGGTGGTGGTGGTGTAATGGTGTGGGGGATGTTTACTTGGCACACTTTAGGCCCCTTAGTGCCAATTGGGCATCGTTTAAATGCCACAGCCTACCTGAGCATTGTTTCTGACCATGTCCATCCCTTTATGGCCACCATGTACCCATCCTCTGATGGCTACTTCCAGCAGGATAATGCACCATGTCACGAAGCTCGAATCATTTCAAATTGGTTTCTTGAACATGACTATGAGTTCACTGTACTAAAATGGCCCCCACAGTCACCAGATCTCAACCCAATAGAGCATCTTTGTGATGTGGTGGAACGGGAGCTTCGTGCCCTGGATGTGCATCCCACAAATCTCCATCAACTGCAAGATGCTATCCTATCAATATGGGCCAACATTTCTAAAGAATGCTTTCAGCACCTTGTTGAATCAATGCCACGTAAAATTAAGGCAGTTCTGAAGGCGAAAGGGGGTCAAACACAGTATTAGTATGGTGTTCCTAATAATCCTTTAGGTGAGTGTATATAATGTCTTTATAACTACTCTTTTTAAAAGAATACGAAGGTGGGCCGTCTCTTTAGAGCGATTCTGATTCGTGATGGGCAGTGAGACGGGTCGCTATGTTTTGGAACAGAGCTAGTGTGTAATTGTAAGGACTATTAAGATGTAAATGCCCTTTTGTCATCAAGTTCTTCTCCACATTTTCCTATATTTTAGTTCCATGTCTGTGCGGACAGAAATTGCAGCTGCAGTTTCTCTCTGTAGGGAAGGATGGCCACTTGTGATTGTGAAGTAGTTAAGGGCACAACAGAGTCATTCAAGTGCGTCACTGGCCCTCTTCTTCACAGGCTGGAGTGTCTGAACAGTTTCATTACCCCTGCAGAATCAGTGCAGAACCACGATACATTGCATTGTCATACCTGATTGGTCATCCTAGTGTGTGTTATGCAACACACAGTTACATAATCAAAGAATATCTGTTTATATGACAACCAAAAACAAGGTCAGTGCAAGTTATCAACGGGACACCTTGTCTAAACATGCCTGTAGGTGTGGGTATACGCATGTTTGTGTCAAAGATCCGACATAAAGATTGCTAGCTTGATGCCTCCATCAGTGTGTATGATAAGAGTATTTAGTGGCATATTTTCAAATTTAAAATTCAGGTATGAATGACCCATCGGCTGGTAAATGGCAGATTTGTGTTTAAATGCGCAAGTAATCACTGCAGGTGTTTGCATGAAAGTGTATGCAAATGATAGTAGAGCTGGCGAAGTGTTGCTCTTAAATAATTTTCTCCTGCAGAATGATCCTGCATCATCATGATGCTTGCGTGTACTTCCTGGCTCAGAAAAGAGCTGCTGCTTTTTTCCATAATTGCAATAGCAAAATCAGCTCTGTTTACACACTTGAACTGTTTTTATGTGCCAACAAATCTGTTGCTTTTTTTTGTAGGCCGAGAGCGTTTGAATTCTGAAACTATTCTTTGAAAGCTAAGATATTATTGAGCACAGATAATGTGAACGCTGTGTTGTGCTCAGCTCACCCACACTCTCTTAAAAATTGTGCCAATCCTGAACTGGTCTTTCCTTCCCACACGCTGTGAAGTGCAGGTAAGAGCGCACACACACTGATAGCACGGCACATTTTGGTGAAGAGGTAGATATGAGACACTCTTTTTGTTCACATTCTGCTTCTGTTATTATCAGCAACAGTTTGTTTTGATGTCTAAAGATGAAGACATCTGAACACAAGTGAGAGAAACCATATAAGCTTAAAGTCAGATTAGTTTCAAATGCATTTACATTTAGTCATTTAACAGATTGGTCTATCAAAAGTGATTACAAATGAGCAATTGCCTTAACCATCATTTTCTATTTGATATCTGAGGGACCCCAGGGCCTTTTAATAGCTCAAAAACATTTGATGCAATGTTCTGAAACTCCGGATATAATATCCTAATATATCTTAATCTTAAACATATATTTTTTAAACTGTACTTTCAGATAATATATGAAATAAAGTCCACTTACTGTAAGTGTACTTAAAGAGAGTACAGTTTCACGACTTTGTTTCTTAAGTACACTTACACAAAGCATCCACATTGTTAATAATGTCAAATTAAAAGTTTTACTTTAAAGTATTTTAAATCATTGTGTCTTTTTCTTTAAAGAACTAAAGCACATAGATTTCTTGTTTGAGTTATTATGAAATTGCATATAAAGATGTACTTAAGTCCTACATAAATGGTTCTAAAGTTGTCCAGATAACATAATATTTTGAGTTTCTGTTGATTAAACCAATCTGTTCAATGTACTAAAAATTTAATGTCGCACCATTATTTTTTTACAGTTGTAATTAATATAAATGAACACTATAATTATTTTTTCATCATATATTTTAATTTAATTGTACATAACATGCATGTATAACTTTTCATTTAAAGGTGCAATGTGTAATATTTCTGAGGATCTATTAACAGAAATGCAATATAAGATCCATAACTATGTTTTCAGTGGTGTATAAAGACCTTGCATAATGAACCGTTGTTTTTATTACCTTAGAATGACACATTTATATCTCCATAACCGCGGGCGCCCCCTTCTATGGAGGTCCACATATTGTGTGGTCATGTTTCTAGCGTAGCCGACAGCGAACACACAGCGCTAGGAGCGCGTTTCCTCACTACCTTGAAAAAGAAGTTTTCAGTGGTGTATAAAGACCTTACTTAATGAACTGTTATATTTGTATTAGCTATAATTTCTTAATTTATCCTTGTAAAGAAACCTCATTGCTGCACTGGCTGCTGTCTCAGACGACGACATATTTTCCTGTCGGCCACCGTAACTTTTGTTGGTTGCAATTCGTAACTTCACCACTAGATGCCGCTAAAAATCACACACTGCACCTTTAATTACATAACTGAACACATTTTTTCAGTTATATTATTCCGTATGAATACTCTTTTGAAAAGTATATTAAAGTGTACTTCTTTTTTCACAAGGGGATTGTGTGGTTGTAGTGCTGGGAGCAATCTTAAGCCCTATTTGCACGGGATAAGTATTATCTGGTGACCTCTAGTCATTTGTAATAATCGCGGAGATTGTCTGTGATCCTAATCCCGTGCGAATCGGCCATGTCTGTAATTTGTAAAGTAAAAATTCTCCCGCAAATGACCTACTATATTTCGCCGTACACAGAGGTCCTGTGATAATATTAGTCCCACGCGAATCGGCATCTCTGTGATTTTGCCAGGTCGTATATAATTTTTCCAAGGTTTTTTATCCTGTGCGCCTTTTTATCCATCTTTTGCGAAGAATGGAGGCTGCGTTGGAGTGTTTTGATAGTAATTTGATATGCTGGGTCATATCGCTATACCTACACCACAACTATACAATTGGCGGAAAGATTAGGCTAAAAATCATCAGAAGAGCGAAAACAAAAAGAATGGTTAGATGGAAATGAATGACATGTACAACAGCATGCGGTAAGGAACTTTATTCTGTTTATGATCATTCAGCTAGACCTATAACGACAAGACATTTCCAAGCACGAAACTCAGTTGTGGTGGGGTAATTTCTAAATCACAGATAATACTAATCCCGTTCCAATAGGGCTTTATTCAGTGTCTAAGGCTGCATTTACATTACATGGAATTGCTATTTTTTCTTCCCATGTGGCACAGATCGGAAGTGACCCGAACGTGTAAAGCACATGAATTATGATATTCTCAGATCAGTTTCAGGCCTTATTTAGGGCTGCACTTTTATCGTTTTACAGTAGCATAGATTTTGCGATGTGTTGTATTGCAAGATAAGCGATGTCAAGTAAGGGAACATTGTTGATTCGTCTATTTGAGCTTGAACTGACGCATACACATGCCCGTCTCGTTGAGTATCCATGTAAAGAGTCGCTTATGGCTTCCGTAAGCGTAAACAACTGGGAAAGAAAACAGATGCATATCATTAAATTGGGGAAAACATGTGATCCGTGCATTAGCTCTTAAAGTGACATCAGGCTAATATACTCACTGCTGTCCGAGTCATTAATGTGAATCAAACATCAAAACACAAAAAGAAAATCTCGTTTGTAGCTTTAATTAACAAAGATAAATTGTATTTCATTCATACAGTGAAGACGGTGCAGTTTTATTTTACATTTGATAATTCAATATCTGTACCTGAATACTGTTAGACTTGCCTTATTTCATTTGTATTATATTATATTTATCTATGCTTGTATTGTTTATGAATGTCTATGCAGATTCACTCTCCTACAAAATCAACCCAATCATTCTAGAATGATTCATTCTTTCATTCAATCTTTCTGGTGAAACGCTTTTCATATCGCAATATATATTGCAGAAAAACCAAAAATCGCAATCTCAGGTTTTTTTTCCAATATGGTGCATCCCTAGCCTCATTCATACGTGTAAATAAATCGCACATTTGCATCTGTCATGTAAGCAGACAGATTGGATGTTTCCCTGTCAATGTGAGTTGTATGTCATTGAAAAAGCGGCGGTGGCAAACGGTGTCAGCTCAGGTGTATGTCTTGCTGACCTTTAAAGATGGTGTGGAAAGCAAAAGCTTGTATTATCATTTCATCTGCGTCCATTGCAAATCGCACCTTTTCGTTTTATTTCCTTTTCTCCTAAGCCTCAGTACATCTACCTTGGGTTGTTTCGCCAAATGTGTCATGCAAATACTAGATATGGGTCACTTTTAAAAGAAGATGTAAGCTAGTTATCAAAAAAATGGAAAAATTTGGGTATCAAAACTTAGTCTAGCGAACTTTTGGAAAACGGCAGAGAATTGCTATAACAGCACTTTTAGTTCCCTATCACGTCCTAAATACACGACTCATGTTACGACTCTGATGCTGGTAGGTTTGCACAGGGTTTTCCCTCCTCCATAAACTACCTGATGACAATCTGTGTCTACATGTCAACACACCTCTCTATCTAGCTAAAGATCTGAATCTCATATCGTAGGTTTACGCAACTGCGCGAGTGTACTCAGCAACCGGATTTTAAAATCAGTGCTTTGATCGGAGTCAGCGGGCATCTCCTCCTCAACACGTCTCCTCTCGGGCCTCATGGGTTTGTTTGTCAGTAGTTGGTGTGTCTTCCCTGGCTGTGTTCACTGAGGTGTAGCGCTGTGACACTGAACACAGCTGTTCAGACGGAGTGCCCTCATGTCTTTGTTCAGTACACATCGTTTGTATACACCTGAATGAGAATGCACAATTAAGGACCGCCACTGCCCTACATCAACACACGGACAGACATGCACACACACACACACACACACGAATCTCATGTTTGTGCATGACTTACTGTTGGTGAAAATCATGTTTTCAGCTACGTGAAATGTGCATAAAAACATAACCTTTTTATCTTGTTTTTTATTTGCATTTATATGTTGATGAATTTTACTGATCTTCTGAAAACTGATAATAAATATAAAATTAAAAAGTAAAGCATTGTATTAAAATGTTACATTTATTTGATTATTTTATTTTAACTTGCAAAAAATATGCGAAAAAAAATCTTTGGAGAAAATGTTATTCTATATAATGGCTTTAGCTATAAAATGAATTTTCACACGCCATTTGTAATATTGTTTTTTGTTGTTTAGATTTTGAATTTGGTTTTATTAATATTATTATCATTGTATTTTACGATTAGTCAGTGTTTTTGTAGTGGTCAAATTATAACGGCGCGATTCTGGATAAATTGCAAAAAAATATATATATATATTTTTTTTTTATCATGATTCTCCGATGATTCTGAATAGAATCTAAACAAAATAACATGTAATTTATAAGAGGCTCAGACAAAATGTTAATTTCTGCAGTCTATTTAAAAAAGTATTTAATTAATTAGATTCTTTTTTTATCGGTTTGAATGAATGATTCAATGACTCACTCAAATACTTCACTTGTTTTATATTATTAGATGAATCAGCGTTTTTAAACGAATCTCGTGAATGAATGATTCAATGACAAATATATTTTTTACAGTCGTCGACAGTTGTTGATGTATGTATTTGATACAATCTTTATTTGAAGCATCAGGTTACTTTCAAAAGTTGATTTGCATTATTTTGATCGCTACCGTAGACTAGAGGTCTTCACGGGTCCAAAAATTCATGCCCGAACCGGAAGAGACCCGTAATGTGCTACACCGAACCGACCCAGACCCGTCTATTATTTCAAAAGTTGGACCCGAACCCGTGCAGATCGAGAAATGCCATAAATGTACTGCCCGGACCCGTCCTGGACCCGTCTATTATTTGAAAACTGGACCCGAACCCGGCAGGAAGACACAAACCCGACTGGACCCGATTGTCACATATTATTTCACACAAGTTGTGAAAAATAAAACTTTTTGTCTTACCTAATTTTAGTAGCCGTCGTCTCACTGCCATGTAACGTTACCTGACTGACTGTGATGCATTACAATCCACCGAAAAGAAAGTTCTATCCATGTTATTTCTCTCGTTATTCCAAGCTTAATCCACTCATTATTTAAATAGGACTTTAAAAGTCCATTTGATGTCACAGTGATGGATGACAAATGCAACTTTGCACCTGTGCATTCTGACTCGAGTTAACTCGCATAATAACTTTAACTGTATGCCCTTTTGAACTATAATAACGATTGCTCGTTCAGTGCCATGGCCGCTGACGTTATTTATTTGCTATCATATCTGTGCTCTGCATTGAGTCTGAATCTGACCACCAAAACTTTAAGATTAAACAAGACGGTTCATTTATATTATTATAAATGGGAGAAAATGTAAAGCGCGGTTTGGCGGAAGCTCTGGTTGCCATAGAAACATGACACGCGCTTGAGACTGCACATGCGCGCTAGCTGGATGGATCAACCTAAAATATGTTTTTTAACGCAATTTGAGCGTCATAGAAAACATTTATGTGACAGTTCACCTCAGATTTTGTTGCTGATTTGAATATTATCAATGTATTACACATGTTAAACAGACCCGGGTCGACGGGTCTCGGGTGCATTGTGAAGACCTCTACCGTAGACATCAGTGTTTATATCCAAACTTTTATTCCAGTTTTTCTGTGATAATTTGAATAAGTGTAATACAGAAACCCTGATACTGTGAGGCTGAAAAGACGGTTTGTCTATACCCACATGATAACCAGGGCCGACACAGATCTGAATGTTCGCTGTGATCGTAGGCTACTTGTCAAAGGTTTAATAGACAGAGATGAATCGCTGTCATTTAGGAATACGATTGTATGGGTGTTTGGATTGAGATTGCAATTCTAACGATTAATCATGCAGCTCTTGGTCCAATTCATATTGTTTTATTGGATAAAATTCACATTGCTGAAAAGTGCATATCTACTGAATGATGCAACAGATCGGTTAAAGCTGCAATAGGCCTAAAATCTGTCTTCTGGGAACTGATTAGGTCACAAGAAATTAAGAGGTTATTTAAAAAATGAATATTTTTTGCACCTATATTATTGGGATCTCTGGGGAAATACAGTAACAGTAAGTAAAGTGTCTCAAAAGGTCTTCTGCAATTCTCATGCCAAATAAGGAGAAGCTGATACTCCTTAAGGAAGTGAGAGATGTAAATACATTCAGTTCTCATAGGCATGTGATCCGTAACATGTTCCTTGAAGCTCTTTGTGTGTGGCCAAACACGGTGGCCTGAATGCAATATGTTGACTGTAAATGTATTGGCGCTGCTGATGCCAGGCTCTGTTTCTCTGTCATGGCACCGCCTGCCGACGTTCTGCCGCAACACTCGTGACTTCTTGATCATAAGCGTTCACCAGGTGATGATGGGTTATCCCATAACAAGACAGATGTCCTATATCGAAACAAATGCTGCATTCAACGAGTGCACGGGAGTTCAAGGAGTGCAAAATAAGGAGTTTTAATAAAAAATTTTTTTTTTTACAAAAAAGTGATGGGGTGATCAACCCTCAACAAGCCCAGGAAAGCTCTCACTGTGCATATATCTATATTGTTATATATTATTTTGTGGCACACAAATACTGTTTTGTAGCTCAAACAGAAAAGCATGGCACTAACAACACCAAGGTCATGGGTTCGATTCACAGGGAAAGCAAGAGCTAATAAAATGTGCATCAAGAATGCAATGCAAGTCACTATGAATAAAAGCATCTGCCAAATGCATAAATGTAAATCTTTTTGCATGTCCAGTATTTATCTAAAGTTTTCATGCAACCCGGCCCAGATCCAGGCCACATTTGGTACATGTGGATTCCACGCATACCAGATGTGGGCCGGATCTGGGCCGACTCTATGTTTCTGTCTGGGGTCATTCATATTACAGGATTTTTCTCCGGGTCAACATAAGTTAGGAAATACGTGATGAACATTATTTCATTCAATTGTGTTGAATCAAATACATTAAAGTTAAATTGTGAATATCTGAAGAATGTTGTTTACTTACGGACATTATTTTTATTCAAATTTCAAATGTAGGTCAAATTAATCACATCAACATACTAACCCAATCTGTGAAAAGATTCCCCCTACATCTAATGCTGTTTAATGAATGTTTGTTTCATTATTACAGTGTCATGTGTGTTACCATGATGTTTTTTTTTGTAGGTGTTTATAACAGAATTCATCATGGCTTTCTCTTTTCTCCCTGCAGTCTAAGAAAAGGCACAATGGTAAAATAGGGCACATTGTACTGTTAATCTGGATTTTATTCACTGGTGTTTTTGTATGTATTTTGTGTTACACATTGCACTGAGTTGTGTTAAAGGAAATGTCTGTAAATTTAATAGATAATGTCCTGGCAGAAAATGACCAGCACTTTTCCAGGGGCCGAGCACTGAATGTTCTGCAGCCCCTTTAGTTTCTTTTGGTTTTCTTTATTATTATTATTACTAAATAGGATTCAAAGGCAGCCCTGGGAACCGTACCTTCAAAAATTATGAAATTTGGCAAACATATAGTAGTGTCTGTGAATTGTAATCGGACCAAATGTGGGGTCTCTGGGACCAACTCTATAGCGCCACCACCAGCTCAAAAAAATCACTTTTTAAAATGGCTGTTATAACTTTTAAACCCCTTGTCCTAGAAACACATTTATTTAATTGAATTATTGATACCTGGTTACTCTCCTCATTTTGATCACATTCAATATCTTACATTAAGACTCAACATTTTAAAATGTACTGTATTATAATTTTTTTTTCCTCCTTCAGTTTGCCATGTTCGTCGCTTGGCCCTGATTGTCAACTTGAAGCTATATTTTTCTTCTGGATTTTTCCTTATATTTTGTGTTTTTAAGGTGGTTGTTAGAGTATATAAAAGTGGTAGTTGGTATATTAACATTAGAGCAGCTAAAGAAATATATATATTTTTTGACAGCAAAATTAAGTTAAATCTGAAAATCTAAAAATGTTGCTACCGCATTTTTTTTACGGTACAGTTCGATTACCACAGCTGACATTTTTTGATCAGTGTCTCAGAGACCCCCGGTATAAAACATGAATTATCTATCTGTCTATTTACCCGATGTAACTCTGAAGGACAGATTGAATAATTCATCTTTTGTACCTTTACTCCTCTTTTCCTCTCTCCCGTGGCTGGAGTTCCAGGAATATGTGCCCAAGAGGATTTCAATACACCGAAAAGAAGAGAGAAAGAGAGAGAGACACAGTCTCTGAGGACATTATGGTTATCCTGAGGGAAGAGACACAGAGATACAGCTGCAGGACAGAAGTCCCTGAGCTCCTGGACTAATTTACACACACAAAATACACACCCAACGGCACAATCCAACTCTTACTGACGCATTTCAGGCTATTGGTTATAAACGGTTTCATCCTATTGGATTCCACTCCATTATAACTCTTCGTAGGTGCTGGAGGACTCATCCATTCTGAATACTGAATAATAACTGACACCTCCAATCTGCTTTAACTTGTTCTGCCATTGCAGCCTCCGAAAATACAGACAGCTCTGCGATCCCATGGGATAGTCTTTATCACTTTGTTTTTCTGTTTATTTTCTGGGAAAGGAATGCAAGTAGAAGAGCAGGAGCGTGAATCACACTGAGAAATCAAGCTAAAGTTTAAAATACGGACTTTTTAGCTATACTGTCAAAAAAAAAGAAGAAGATTTTTCGAAGTTGTGAATAAAATAAAGATTTTTGGAGTACAGTTTTTCTACTTCTACACATAATTCAATGTGTTACTTGAGTTTTACTAGCAATTACTAGAAGAAAAGGTAACACTTTATTCTGATAGTCCACTTTAGACAGTCTACTACCTATAAGTAACTTTGCAACTACACGTCAACTAACTCTAATTACAGTATTAGTGGACTTTATGCTTAATATCTGCTAACACATTATTTTTGATGCTCCTCAACAGACATTCTACTGACTGTAAGTAACTTTGCAACTACATGTAAGGGTTAATGCTGGACGAGGTGTCCATTGTCAGGTATTAATCGACCAAGGCGAGGCGTGAACCATCCGATGGTTGTCTCCGCCGAAGTCCATAAAGCTATTAATATGAATGTCTTCAGCCGCATCCCAGTCATCAAAGTTGTCAAATTCTCCAAAAAGTTTAAAAGAAATAATGAAGATGCTCATTGTTGTATTAGTAGGCTATGTATAACGGCTAACTGGATGTTTTGATACAATCAATTGTAAACGGATACTTTGACTGCCTGTTGCTATGGTTACTCACAGCTGATGTAGCCAGCTTATTTATTTATTAATTTCGAACGGTAAACGGTCAGTTTCACCAGAACTTCTTTACTAGGTGTTCTCTATCACTTTTTAATGGACACCCTGCAGCCAATCAGAATCGAGTATTCACCCAGACCATGGTATAGTCAACTTATTCTATTAACCCAAACCCTAATCTAACAGTCTACTAATACTCTAATGAGAATTCTTAGTACTAAAAAAAGTTAAGTATATTAGTGAAGCACAGATACTCAAGAGCTTTACACCGCTGTGGAGGAGTGAAGACTCATATAGCACTTTGGTTTTGAGTTCTGACGCAATCATGAAGGTCCCCGAACAATACGTCCAGTACCTGCTGACCCTTGTGTTTGATGCGTCAGGAGAAATATTGGATTTTCTGCAAGCTGTTCCTCACAGAGGGATGTCTACAGTTTGAAGTATTTGGCTCCGGGCTTCCTGTGTTCCTCTCCTACTCATTCTACAGCTCCACCTAATATCTGTGCGTTTTTAAACAATTATAACCTCTTCTGAAAAGAGTCTGAAGACATGTTTACATTTATAAGAGCATACATTTGTCCAACCATCCATTTATGCCAAATGGAGTGCAGCAATCAGGTTCTGTAAGTAAAAATCACAGTGATTTTCTTCATATGGAAATGAAGATTGGATAACTCTTAAACTGTTAAAGACAGACATGAGCTACGACATTCTTAATCGATGGCATTTGCTTTTGATGAGGCAATATTTCAATGTATTTGTTAAATAATCATGTTTAAAAGTGCTAGTCCTGGTGAGAAACTGCATTACACATGAAATCTCAACCAATCAGAGATTCAAAACAAGAAAGTCAAACCAAAAGAAGACTTTATTGCCCACCCACTCCCATGAAGGACTGCAAATGATGTCACTACTTTTAAACATATGTGCACGTTTTGCAATAAATGTAGAATATATTGTTGATATACATGTAATCAACAGCCTACATCTATTATTTTATATTTCTTTGCTGTTTTCAATTTGATTATGTAATTTGTAATGCTTCATGTGATTGTAGTTCTTTCCTTCACTTCCTTCAGTCTTTGTCTTTAAAATACCTTTCCCAGACAGCAACATAATGTCAGCCCAGATCCGGCACGTACCAGATTTGGGCCGGATCTGGGCTGACATTATGTTAATGTCTGGGTTGTCTTTTTGTCAGTTTTCAAATACTTTTTTCTGCTTGTTTGTAATGTTGTGGTTCACCTCATAGCTGATTGGATTGGTTCATGGCTTATCAACTACTTTACATAAATACTTTTCAAAGAGCCCTATGGGAAAAATGAATGGGAAAAGTACTTCTGGAATAATGACTGCTAAAAAAGTGGACAGCACTTTTGGACTCTATACTTTAACTCAATGGCTCTTAACTGTACTATATAGGCTACTAGATCTGCTAGAATAAAATTGAAATAATTCTTCTCTTTACAATTATAATAGATTTGGGGTTGTGTTTTATATTTTATTGGATTCATTTTTTTTTTTAATTGTGTCCCATGTCATTTTGGCACTTTGTAAACTTGGTACCAAAACCACATTTCAGTTTTCATGAACTTAATAAAAAAGTAATGCATTTCATCATTGACACAGAAAAATTCTTCTTACTTTCAGGATACGCAGTAAGGGAATTACCCAGCAGAGACAGAGAAAGAAATGGAAAAAAGGATGGATGTGGAAAAAAAAACAATGTGGATCAGCAGGCTGTTTTTGGGGTTGTGTGTTCGTCGGCAGACTCTGGCCAGAAAGGGATCGTCCCAGTGTGTGACAGCTTAATTTCCCTCTAAAGACAAAGTTCATCTCATCCAATCACCTGTGGAGAGCAATGAGAACAGATTCCTGCAGTCCGCTGTTCTCTGTGTGGATCTTTATTAGAAGCTGGGAATAGAGCTGGTGTCTCGAAGTCTCTTCTGGAAAACGTTCCTCAGGTTTCTAATCTTTTATTATTTATTTTTTATTATTTATTCATTTTTTATTGTACTTTATTTATTTATTTTTATTATTTTGTAGGGAAAGTAACTCTTTTCATCCTTAAAGGTTCAAGGGAAATTGAATTTCTTATTAATATTAGTTACTTTTTAAGATTTGTAATTTTGATAAATTAAATTAAATTAAATTTTACTTTATTATTTAAATTTTTTACTTTTTTTAATTGTATTTAATCGTATTATATTTTGGGTCAATTTGAGATAAAAGTTCAGAGAAATTTTTTGAAAATCCTATCCTAAAAAGTAAAATCGGATAACAAAAACCCTCCTTTTACAATGGCTTCTCCTGGCAGAAGAAAAGGAATGTTATAGGGAGCACTGGAGTGGGCCCACATCCATCTATTGATGATGTAATTAAACTTTAACTAGCCTCAGTTTGACTGCTGAGTGAAAGATTTCATTTGCGAGAAGGGGAAAAGGGAAAAAGACAGATTGAAAGACAATCTCTCTCTCTCTCTCTCTCTCTCTCTCTCTCTCTCTCTCTCTCTCTCTCTCTCTCACTCTCTCACTCTCACTCTCACTCTCACTCTCTCTCTCTCTCTCTCTCTCTCTTTCCTTTTCTCTTTCTGACAGTGACACTCATTCTAACTCCAGTCCTGTCGAAATGTTATAAAGTTATTAGACCTTTGGCTCTGGTTGGGGTCACGATAAGTTTGTGATGAGTTTTGTGACTGCTTACAGTAGTTGCTTTTCAGCAGAACCATGATTTTATGAAGAGGTTCTTCTAAAAAAAACGGACACTATATTGTCTTCTTCAAACTACTCTGTCATTTAGGTCCTACAGATGATCTCAAACTGGGACAAACCACCCCACAGAAACACAGTGGACTTCAAGAGGGAAAGTAAACAGTTTATATTGAATCATATAATTGAAATAAGTCAAAATAAATGTTATTCTTTTGCACTTTATCTGCTTTCATATTTCTGTTCTCTATGTAACTGACTCTTTGGGGGATTGAAGCAGCAAATGCTGAAACAAGCTAATATCTTCAGAATAAACAGGCCCAGGGCATTGTTTTTAAGAGAGAGAACAGAGAATGTTGAGTGTGAGAGAGAAAGAGAGATATCTGAGGTTTAATAAAACCTTATATTGTGATCACATATATATTGCATTAACTTAGCTTTGGAATGTACATTGCATTCAGAGTATATATTTCATTGGTTCATGCATTCCATGCAAATCAAACCCGGGACCTTGCATTGTAAGAACCATGTTTTGAGCCTACAATTTTGAATGCAGAATTATAAAATTATGGGGGAAAATAAATCACACTTTTAAATATGAAACTAAAACCACCAGTAGGTGGCGGCAGGAGACTGTTTAAATGAGTGAGTAACTGAATCATTCATTCAACCTATTCATTCAGTAATAAAGCAATGACTGTCTTTAAGTGTGTATGACTTGAAGATGCGCAGACCGTTTGGCAAGAGTTGCCGTCTGCAATTGAAACCAAATCCATCAAGTCGGACACTTTCTGCTTCCCGTAGTGGCGCTTGCACTGTGTTTGCACAGTTTACCACAGAAAAAGTGGATTAGGTGCAATATTTGTCGAACACACATGCACTGCTGAATTCAGCGCCATCTGTACAAGGATAAAGTTATATAAAATTAAGAATAAAGTCAAACACAACTCTTATGAATAGGTCATTGAATCATTCACTCAAACGATTCATTAAAAAAATGTGGATTAATTTAGTGACCAAACACCATTAAACTCGAAAACACACAACTGTTCTGGTGTGTGTTTCCCGTGCAACGACGTAACTCGCTGCTTAACTACCGTAGTACGTTTCATCATTGAAGAAATCAAACTGGCTAGTCATGACTGTTTCTATAAATTACAGACGTGACATCTGAGGACTATTTGCTGGACTTTTTAATAGATAAAGATTAATTATGTTACTAACCATAAATATCTGAAGTATATTCGTGATAAACTTTAACACTTCCTTTTCTCCCTATGTATGAAGATGACTAAAACTTCCATTCCTGATTCTAACAATAAAACCTAAATCAATCTTACTTCCTTTTTCTCTAGGATGTAGCCATCAGACGAACTCTAACCTCCTAAACGTTTGACTTAATATAGCTTTGGTCAAAGGAACTTTGAAATTAGACTAATCGTTATTTTATGAAATGATTGATTAAAATATGAACCCCTCACAATGTTTTTGATGATACATGATGTTTTTGCGATGTTACTAACAAAGGGTAATGAAAGGGGGGACTTGCTTTGACAATCTAACCAATCGTGATGATTGAGAGCGTGACATGTCAGTCATGATGATTCTGTTTGAGATGTCTGGGTTTGAAAACTCGTGGTAATGTAGCATGTCTATTCTATAAAAAACTAACTTATATCCGTGTTTACTGGTGGGATTCTCAATGGGATTTGTCAGAGATCACCAACCTTGCTTCTTCTAGGGAGATTCTCTGAGAACTGCTCGAGAACTCTCCTGGCCGTAATTAAAAGCATTTAAAGGACATTTGCTGGAGTCTGTCTGATATTACTGCTGGGCAGAAGGTCAGTTTAGGGAAGCAAGTAAGTTAGAGTTTAGGGAACTCGGCCAGTTGTCGACGGAAGACGCAGGAGCCAGAGTATAAAGGTTATTAAGTGTCGATTTGGAGACGCATGGGTGTCGACGAGTAGACGCCCCAGATATGTATTAAGCAACGCAGTCTCATGAAAGTGCGTATCAATACCACGAATGTTATTTCTCGTGGCATTTATACGCCAAAAATGTTTTTTGCGTGCATATGCTACGCACTGAAAACCCCTTGGGTAGGATTAGGGGGAGGGGGGGATGGGGGTGCGTGCGTATTACACGCCATAAAGTGCGTATCATATGCACGCGAAAACTGCGTATCATATACACGCAAAAACTGATTTTGGCGTATAAATGGTGCGAGAATTAACATTCGTGGTATTGATACGCACTTTCATGAGATCGGGCTCGTATTAAGTGTCGACGTGTAGAGGCTGATCACTGGGCACCCCAAATACATTTATTTAGGTTAAAAATAATTAGGTTCCAGGTACGCAGTTAGGTTTAGGGAAAAATCTACAACAACTATTTCTAATTTTTCTCATTTATTTTGATTTCCAGATTCAATCATAGGCTCTTTCTTGACAAACTAAAAGACATAAAGGACATTTGTATGTTTCCAAAATAAAATATACAGATTGTACTGAATGTCAGCTTGCTTATTTTGCTCAAGATAAGGATTTATTGAGTCCACATGTCATAAAAACAAGAAACTCTGCTTCTAGCCACGAGTCGAGAGCTGTCTTTCCAACCACACAACAAAACTGCGATGCTGTTTGCGAATGTTCCCTAGAACAATGGTTTCGAGAAACACATACTCGTTCAACTATGCTGATAATGACGGAACTTGCGACCATAGTTGGCTAACTGTGCTTTTGGGAAACTGCTGTGCTTGGTCAAAAATATATATATTTGGTGAAAACTTACTCTCTTAATCTCTATATCTGGGATATTCTCATCATTTCAGTTCAGTGCTTATAGTAGTGAATGTAGGAATGGCTTATGTTCCATAATCACTGTCTTGGATAAGGCATATGGTATTGCATAACTCAGAAGCCACAGAAGAGATTAGATCACTCTATAAAAACTGTGAAAACAAAGAAACCGAGACAAAAGGGCTGGCAGCACAACAAATCAGTCTAGGTCTCTTTCGTTTCCTTATCTTTGTTCATTCATCCCAAAAAGAGTCCATTGCCACAAATAAGTAACCTCTACTGTGTTTTAAAAATAACTGTGATCTGTAGATCTGAAGAGCTGAAGGAAGGATAGTAAGTGTGGAGCGCAGATTTTGCACACTAACCCCCGATAATGAAGATCTCAGCAGATTTTAATTACCTTCCTGCCAATGAATAGGTAATGTCTGTGAGACGAGGTCAAAGATAGCCATAGGTGAAGAACATTTATGGTTTTTTAAGGGTCTAACAAGGCAATTCTGTTGTGACAAGAGGAATTGAGTCTCCAAGGACTTTACAGAAACAATGTGATCTTTTTGGAAACATACATTGTTTTTCAGAAATCTTTTATAGCTGTAGTCTGAACTATTTTAGTTGTGTGCCGTACTCACTTCCAGGCAAATAATTAAAAAAGCCATATGTGAAGCTCTTTTTTGTTTTGAGTTAATTCTGCACATCTTTTAATTAGCTTTTTGAGCCATATAGCCCATGTAATGTTCATATTTCACATGTATTGTATAATCGTGTATAATAATTAATGTCATCAAATTTTTCACCCACCCAAACCTGTATGACTATTTTTTTGCTTCTGTTGAACACAAAAACTGCGTAGACGGTGCTGTTTGCTTCAAAAAAGTACACAAAAACACCATTAAAGTAATACAATTTATGAAGTCTTCTGAGGCCATTCAATACAGTGACCTTGTGAGAAACAGATCGAAATGTAGTTGTTCACTTTTTTTTGGGACATTTTCCAAAAATGTCTGTGAGGTAAAATCCAGATCCAGATAAACAAATCGTTCAGGCCAGATTTAAACCAAATAAAGTGAGTCACTGAAAAGATCCAACTCAAAATAATGATTCATTTATGAACCTCAAACCTGTTCTTCTCTGCTGAACTCTCAATAGGCAAGGCAAGGCAAGTTTATTTATATAGCACATTTCATACACGGTGGTAATTCAAAGTGCTTTACATAGAAGAAATTAAAATAATCAAAAGAAATCAGAGTAATTAAAACAGTTTAAAAAAAAATATGAACAGTGGTACAGTGCTCATTCAGTAAATGCACAGCTAAACAGATGTGTTTTGAGTCTGGATTTGAATGTGAATCCTGTAGGAGCACATCTGATCTCTTCTGGAAGCTGGTTCCAGCTGCGGCTGGCATAGTAGCTAAAAGCAGACTCGCCATGCTTAGAGTGAACCCTTGGTATTTCTAGCTGATGTGATCCTTGTGATCTGAGTGATCTGTTGGGTTTATATTCAGTGAGCATATCTGCAATGTATTGAGGTCCTAGGCCATTTAGTGATTTATATACTAGTAATAATACTTTAAAATCAATCCTAAATGTAACTGGGAGCCAGTGTAAAGACCTGAGGACTGGTGTGATGTGTTCATATGTTCTGGTTCTGCTCAGCGTTCTGTATGAGCTGCAACTGTCTTGTGGTCTTTTTGGGAAGGCCAGTGAGAAGTCCATTACAATAATCCACCCTACTGCTGATGAAAGCATGCACAAGTTTTTCTGAGTCTTGACTGGAAACAAAGCATCTAATTCTTGCAATATTTTCAGGTCAGGTGATAGTATTCTGATTTAGTTATTGCTTTGACATGACTACTGAAACTAAGGTCTGACTCTAGAGACACACCAAGATTCCTGACTTGATTTTTAGTTGTTTGACCCCTAGACTGAAGGTATGCGTTCACCTTGAGAACTTCATCTTTGTTTCATAACGCAATGACTTCAGTATTGTCTTTGTTTAACTGAAGAAAGTTTTGCCACATCCAATTATTTACTTCATCAATGCATTGGAACAGAGATTTAATGGGGTTGTAATCATTAGGTGATAGGGCTAGGTAGAGCTGTGTGTCGTCTGCATAGCTGTGGTAAGCGATTTGGTTCTTTCTCATTATTTGGCTCATTGGGAGCATGTACAGGTTGAATAGGAGTGGCGCAAGAATTGAGCCTTGAGGGACTCCGCATGTCATGGATGTTCACTCAGACTTATGATCTCCAATACTCACATAATAACCTCTCTGTTACGATGTGGTTTTGTGCCCTGTCTTGTTCTATGGTTCCCTGTCTTGTCTATTAGTTATCCCAAGTGTTTCTGATTTCCCACGCCCCCTTGTTTAGCTCGTTTGTCCCTGATTATTTAAGCCCTGTGTTTCAGTCTTGCCTTTGTGTGTTCTTGTCTATTGTTTAACGTGATGTTGGTTGTTCCTGTTCCCGAGCCCTTTATCCAGTCTTACTTGTTGTAAAGTTTGTAGTTGGTTAATTAAAGCGTGTGCTGCAGTTGGATCCTGCCTCATCTTTACTTCAACCGCACCGCGTTACAGAAGAACTCTGAACCTTTCTGGAGTCCAGTCGACGTCCAGATTCTCCGTCTTCGCCAGGAGAATCGCGCCATCGAGGATTATGTCACAGAATTCCTCGAGCTGGCGCATCTCGCGCAAATGAGCACACAGTGCTTGAAGATCTTCTTCCGCAGGGGATTATCGGAACCTCTCGGGTCTCAGATGCCCGAACCTGATCCGCATGGGTCTTTAGAGTGGTATATCGACTTGGCCCTGTTGTGGAGCGGCTCTTCGTTTACCGTGGGCGTGGAGGACAAGCTGCGAGAGCCTGCGCTTCACGTCAGCCCGGTCTCGCCCGCGCCCGCGCTTCACTTCAGCTCTGCCGAGACCACGCTCCACAAGCCCACGCTTCACGTCTGCTCAGCCGAACCCGCGTTTCACTCCAGCCCTGCCGAGACTGCGCTCCACAAGCCCGCCCTTCACGAGTCAAGTGAGTCAAGTGAGTCAAGTGCCGAGTCAAGTGAATCAAGTGCCGAGTCAAGTGAATCAAGTGCCGAGTCAAGTGAATCAAGTGCCGAGTCAAGTGAGTCAAGTGCCGAATCAAGTGTGTCAAGTGCCGAGTCAAGTGAATCAAGTGCTGAGCCAAGTGAGTCAAGTGCCGAGTTAAGTGAATCAAGTGCCGAGTCAAGTGCCGAGTCAAGTGCCGAGTCAAGTGAGTCAAGTGCCGAGTCAAGTGAGTCAAGTGCCGAGTCAAGTGAGTCAAGTGCCGATCAAGTGATTCAAGTGAGTCAAGTGCCGAGTCAAGTGAATCAAGTGCCGAGTCAAGTGAGTCAAGTGAATCAAGTGCCGAGTCAAGTAAATCAAGTGCCGAGTCAAGTGAGTCAAGTGCCGAATCAAGTGAGTCAAGTGCCGAGTCAAGTGAATCACGTGAATCAAGTGCCGAATCAAGTGAGACAAGTGCGTCCAGTGCTGAATCAAACCAAGTGAGTGAATCTAGCCAAGTGAGGGTATCTAGCCCAGTGACTCGCCGTCGCAGGAAGAGGAGAAGGAGGACTCGTTCGGCTCGCCAGGCTCCGATGAGCGTAACCAGACTCCTCGCCCTGCCGGCCCCGCCTCTGCGCCTCGCCCTGATGGCCCCGGCTCTGCGCCTCGTCTTACCTGTGTCCTTCAAGCTCTGGGAGGTCACTCTTGAACCCAGTTACAGCCCGGAGGTTCCTCCCGTGGATTTCCCCAAGTATTTTTTTTTGGGGGGGGGGGGCAGTAGGTACCCTGAGAGGGCCATGGAGGCAGCGCTGACATGGACCTTGTCGATGCTATCTTCACCTGAGCCTCCTATTCCCTCATCCCCTGCCAAGTGTGCTCCGCCCTGGTCCCCTGCCGAGTGTGCTACGCCCTGGTCTCCTGCCAAGTGTGCTCCGCCCTGGTCCCCTGCCAAGCAGGCTCCGCCCTGGCCGCCATCCCGCCCTGCTCCGCCCTGGACGCCGTCACGTCCTGCTTCGCCCTGGCCGCCGGAACACACAAACACACCAGGCTTCTTCGAGATGGTTCGGCACTGTGAATCTCGAACTGCGAGAGCGATCCAAAAGAAGACGGAGTTGTATGCTCTCCAAACACTCCCGCAGCTCCGATCAGTCCATGCCGCTCCGATGCATCTCGAACAAGCCTTCCATCAACAATGGCAATCGTTGCGTTACTATTTATGCTCATGGCTTTGCAAACCTACATCGGTATCCAAACACGGCGAATCCAGCACGTTCGTGCAGCTCGCCGTAACTTGCATTAACGGAGATTACAATCGAGCTGCTATTAGCACGATTAGCTGCTATTTAAAAAATGGCGGTCACAAGTTTTGTGTTTGTCTTGTTGGTCACGGTAACCCCGCCCCCAGCCGCTGACGTAAGCGGTTCTTACTTCTAGACCAGCAATGATTTGGTGCTACTTAAAAACCACTTTTACTAGTTCGGAGCTGGTGCTTTGGTGGTCGAAAAACAAAGAACCGATTTGAAACTAGGCTCTGGCTCCGAACAAGCACCAGCTCTGCCTTGGTGGAAAAGGGGTATTAGTTATCCCAGGTGTTTCTGATTTCCCACGCCCCCTTGTTTAGCTCGTTTGTCCCTGATTATTTAAGCCCTGTGTTTCAGTCTTGTCTTTGTGAGTTCTTGTCTATTGTTTAACGTGATGTTGGTTGTTCCTGTTCCCGAGCCCTGTATCCAGTCTTGCTTGTTGTAAAGTTTGTAGTTGGTTAATTAAAGCGTGTGCTGCAGTTGGATCCTGCCTCATCTTTACTTCAACCGCACCGCGTTACACTCTCCCTCCTAAGTATGACCTGAACCATTTTAGGACTATCCCAGAAAGCCCCACCCAGTTTTCCAGCCTGTCAAGAAGTATGTTGTGATCGACAGCAGAGCTGCCAACTCTCACTCTTTCGCCGTGTGACACACGGTTTTGCCTGTTTTCACATGCACTCACGCCACACATCCATTTTCTCATGCAGAGAAAAATCGCGGACAAAGAGGACACGGA